>NW_026512641.1:0-82500 GCF_027579735.1 Bombina bombina
ATAACCAGAAATATCCTTAGAAGAGTAATACCCACTGAATCTCTGCATTTCTGGGTTTGTACTCGTTATACAGTTTAAAGATAAAAATACAGCAGGGTTGGCGCTCTTAAAATAACTGATAATAATAACTAATAATAATAACAATAATAAAATACAGCAGGGTTGCCTCTCTACAAAAAACAGATAATTATTATTATTATAATAACAATAATAACAATAATAATATACAGCAGGGTTGTCTCTCTACAAATAACTGGTAATAATAAATAATAATAATAATAATAATAATAATAATAATAATAATAATAATAAAATACAGCAGGGTTGTCTCTCTACAAATAACTGGTAATAATAAATAATAATAATAATAATAATAATAATAATAATAAAATACAGCAGGGTTGTCTCTCTACAAAAAAACTGATAATAATAATTTTTATTATAATAATAATAATAATAATAATAAAATACAGCAGGGTTGTCTCTCTACAAATAACTGGTAATAATAAATAATAATAATAATAAAATACAGCAGGGTTGTCTCTCTACAAACAACTGGTAATAATAAATAATAATAATAATAAAAAACAGCAGGGTTGTCTCTCTACAAATAACTGGTAATAATAAATAATAATAATAATAAAATACAGCAGGGTTGTCTCTCTACAAATAACTGGTAATAATAAATAATAATAATAATAAAATACAGCAGGGTTGTCTCTCTACAAATAACTGGTAATAATAAATAATAATAATAATAATAAAATACAGCAGGGTTGTCTCTCTACAAACAACTGATAATAACAATAACTGATATTAATAATAAAATACAGCAGGGTTGTCTCTCTACAAAAAACTGATAATAATAATAATTATTATTATAATAATAACAATAATAAAATACAGCAGTGTTGTCTCTCTACAAATAACTGATAATGATAATAATTATAATAATAATAATAATAACAATAATAAAATATGGCAGGGTTGTCTCTCTACAAATAACTGATTATGATAATAATAATAATGGATAATAATAATAATAAACTACAGCAGGGTTGTTTCTCTACAAATAACTAATAATAATAATAATAATAATAATGGATAATAATAATAATAAACTACAGCAGGGTTGTTTATCTACAAATAACTGATGATAATCATAATAATAATAATAAAATACAGCAGGGTTGTTTATCTACAAATAACTAATAATAATAATAATAAAATACAGCAGGGTTGTTTCTCTACAAATAACTAATAATAATAATAATAATAAAATACAGCAGGGTTGTTTCTCTACAAATAACTAATAATAATAAAATACAGCAGGGTTGTTTCTCTATAAATAACTAATAATAATAATAATAATAAAATACAGCAGGGTTGTTTCTCTACAAATAACTAATAATAATAATAATAATAATAATAATAAAATAATACAGCAGGGTTGTTTCTCTACAAATAACTAATAATAATAATAATAATAATAATAATAATAATAAAATACAGCAGGGTTGTAATAAATCACTCAGTGAATACAGACTCAGTTCCATTTGGGTGGGCAATAAGAATTGTGTTTCGGTACCAGGACTTTGTTCAGTGACAGGCTGGTTATATATAGTTATATGTACATATGGTTCATGTACACAGCTGCCTGTGGTATCTACTGGTCAGTAAGTCTTAGCTGCCACAGTATATGCTGCAGTATCTAAGCAGCTGCAGAATGAAATGAGGGTGCACAGGGCATATGTACATATGCTCAGTGTGCAGTAACAGTTCTCCGTCATAACTACTACTGGAAGCCTTTTGCTAACGTGTATTGTAAAATACCTCTAATAATAACATTTACATTTCAGTTGTATGTATTTAAGAGCAGTATATGTGCTGTATCACTTGGTGCAGAGCAATTTAATGAGTGTGTATGAAGCAGAATAAAAAGCTTGAGAAGCCCCTGCTTGTTTGGCAAGTGGCCATTACTTCCCAGCGTTTATCTCCCTTTCGCAGGCCCACGGTGTGGCACCAGAAGCAAATGCAGAGAAAGCTTGTACTGCGGAGCGATTCTGTGCTCAGGACATTAATTCTCGTCTCAAGTGGTCAGCTGTCAGGCGCTGAGTGAGCAGAGAGGCGACATAAATAATCTCATCATTACTGTCCTGCTTGTGGGAACAGGAATGTAGGGTACAAATGGATCACTTAAATCTGTATAAAAATAACTTGTAGAGAGTAGAGTTACAGTGTTACCAGTACGTGTGCAGACTGGAGACAGAGGGGTTAATCTTTGCTGAAGAATGCTGGGAAGTTTACAGTACCAATGTATAGGGGTGACCATGGAGGCAGCTGTACTCTGCACTGTTCCTACGTCATCTTATAACATTACTATTAATGCTGCCGTAATCTGGTCATTTGGCAATGCCAGGCCAGCCCTGCTTTTATTATGTTATATTTAAACACAAATTCTTCATCAAACCGACTTTACCCTTAAATACAGTAGCACTGCAAATTAAACTAATGAATAATAAAAACACAATGCAAAAGCACTTAGGCCCCGATTATAAAAAGCTCTGTGGGCTGGTAAGATTCTATAAGAATACTCGCCTGCACTTCTATTTCTCTGGTGAAATTCTATAAAATCACTTTTTACCCTGAAAACAGGGTGTCTCACTAAGCGGGGCTAACTGCATTTTCATACAGGGGTCTATTTATCAAAGCGTCAACTGAAAATACGCTTGAATTCCGCATTGTATTTGTTGCGAGATTGATCCGCCATAGTTATCAAAGCGTCAAGATCGGCAAATGTTGAACTTTGTGACGTAAAATACGATCCCGTGATCTCAATCCGACACAGATCAATGATTGTGTCATTTCAGAAGTTCCGAATTCAGATTCGACTCTATTCGAGCCTTTTCACAATTTATCAAACATTTAACAGGTACGCTCACGTGGATTCTGACGCAGCGTTCCTAGTTTTCAATCCGCCACCCTTGAGGTCGCGGATGCCATAGAACTCAATGGGAGTCTGAAAACACAGAAAACTTAATGTTCTATGCTGCAAGAGAATGAAGTAAATTACATAATAAAAGTAAATTAGAAAATCTATTAAAATTGTATACCCTTTCTAAATCAAACAATATTATTGCTACACATTTGGTGCACTAGTAGATATAGGAATAAAAATGAAAAATACATTACTACTTAATGGATTATGTTACAAATTTGTCTCTCATTGCAAAGCAAGGGGACAATATTTCTACAAATTTGTTGAAATTTTGCCCCAAACTTGTCGCACTAATAGATATAGAGATAAAAATGAAATACAGAACTTAATATAGTTAACTTCCTTTTTATTTTTTGTGAAAAATCTATGTGCACCATGTTTAAGCCATGTAACACAAGTCCCACTCTCCACTTCACACCATTTTTGATGCAACACTTTTCGCATCAATTATGGTGCAAACTCCTAAACACTCATCACTCATCAGAACTTGTAAGTGCCATTTGTTACATTGTGTATTATACTTTGAAAGTATGTACAGTATATGTGAATTTAGAATTAAAGATAAACATTGATGCTGATATTAGGACACACAAAGTAATATTTTAGACAAGGATTTTAAAATGGGAATTGATGTTTGTTTCAATATAATCTTAAGATGATAGCTCAAAGGGATAGCCCACCTAACATTAAACTGTCATGATTCAGATACAGCAGAAATGAAAATCACCTCTTTACTGTCATGCTATTTTCAGTGTATTTCATCCTTCTCTTGAATTTCTTTTTCAGTAAGAAATGTAATCTTATATGCCAGCCTATTTTATAACACCTGTGAAGGGGTGGTTTATAAAACTAGATTGCAATCAGGAGGGGTTACACAGGTACAGAGAGAAAACTGGCCCAGCTCTTAAAATATCCATTGATTGCAAATAAATACATATGTTACTCTGATTACGTTATATTTGCAATTATTCCTGCTCAGAATAATAATACATTTACACTATATATATATGTATATATATATATATATATATATAAACACACACACTGTATATATATATATATATATATATATATATATATATATATATATATGTATATATATATATATATATATATGTATATATATATATATATATACACACACACACACACACACAAGTATGTGCAAAGGTATATGTACAAATTCTAGCATTAATAATCATTTATAAAAATAAAATATGAAATAAAAGCATATCATGACTTCTAAATACAAATACACTTTAATCTATGTGAAAGTATCATATAACAGATTTTTTTTGTATAACAAATCAATATAACAATAACTTTCTATGAGATATTGTTTGTTGAGGTATAAATGTAACTATTTCTTGGACATTAACAGTTGAAAAATAAAAGATTAGCTTTAGAGAAATGTGCTTGTTGATGGACAGTAATGAAATGGTATAAAATAAAGTTGGGGAAAACCCGAATAAGCGCGTCATCGATGACTGTTAGTTAACAGTCCAATGCTCTTCGCACCGTACTTGACGCTTGTGTTTTTGATGGCTTTTTTTATAAATAAGGGGATCGTATTGAGATCCGCGGCAGCGATGTCTGGCGAGCGTATTGATGCCGGCGAATGCACTGAGATTGACTTTTTGATAAATTGCCCCCATAGTAAGGAGATACATTACAAACGTGCACAATAAAATTTACAATTTAAAAATCATACAAAACAAATAATTTAATCATTCACATAAAAATCGTAACAAAATTGTTCACCAAAAATCGTATTTTATCAAAAACTTATTTTTTTTTAGGTAAATTGCACAGGAATAAATCGTATTAACTATGCACATCGTAAATTGTAATTTAAGTTCACTGGATTTGCAAAATAAAGCAAGAAATTTGTACAAAATAAAAAGGGTAATTGTTGTTTTTTGCGTAAAATGGGCTGAACATGGGCGTATATGAAATTTTCTATCAAATCCCAGCGTAATGCTATAAACATTTTCACACTACAGATCTTACTGGGTTTTTTTCTCGTGTTTTTTTCTCACCAGTTAAAAAGTGGCGAGTTTTCACCAAAATACTCAATACAACTAATTACTCTGAAAGGAAAATCTATGCATGCGAAAATTACAGTGAATTTAATGTACAGTTTACTGAAAACAGCGTAATTTGATTTCTATTAAGCGTAATATTCATGTTATAAAACACGCCAGTTTCACCCTCCATTGAGAACTGTTACCTAGTAGAGAGCTATCATTATTTTATGGGAGACATCTCGCCACTCGCAGGGACAGTATCTTTTTTTTATAAAATTCCATGAGCACTGATTCTGCGAGTGTTGGAAAACCACATCTTGACTGGTGAATGTTTTAGAATCAGGTCCTATGGGGCCTATTTATTAAAGGTCTTGCGGACCTGATCCGACAGTGCGGATCAGGTCCGCAAGACCTCGCTAAATGCGGAGAGCAATACGCTCTCCGCATTTAACAAGAGCTGCTGGCGCAACGCCGCCTTCTGCTGACTCGCTCGGGTTGATTTCCGGCGATTCCTGTCCGCCTGCTCAGAGCAGGCGGACAGGGTTATGGAGCAGCGGTCTTTAGACCGCTGCTTCATAAAGTGTGTTTCTGGCGAGTCTGAAGACTCGTCAGAAACACGGGCCCACAAGCTCCGTACGGAGCTTGATAAATGGGCCCCATAGTCTGAATTTCAAATGAGTGGTGTATTTTCTTTCTGACAAATTTTATAGTTCATTCTATTTTCCATCCCCCCCTGCATCATGTGACCGCCATCAACCAATCACAAGCACATACACATATATACGGTGAACTCTTGCACATGCTCAGTAGGAGCAGGTGCCTCAGAAAGCGTCTAGCAAAAGGAATGGGAAAGAAAGAAAGAAAGGGGAGAATTGGAGAATGGCACCACTGGGAGAGAGATGTCCAATATGTAAAAGATTATTTACTTGTAATATAAATAATACTAATGGATTAGGTGCTGTACACTAAGGGAGCAATAGAGAAAGAAGGCCAAGCCTACACAAGGTGTGTATCTGTAAACGCACTCTTCATCTCAATCAAAGCCAATTAAATGTCGTCTAAGACTAGGGTGGGTACCTGGTGGGGAAAAATATCTATGTCCCCACTACTAAAGTTAATATCTTAGCAGAAAAGCAAGCAAAATACCCTCAAGGGGAGAATGGATGGAAAAATAATTTAAAATTCAAATTTTATTAGTAAATTCTAAAATGGGAAAACAATTAAAAACAGTTAGTGAGAACAAACCAACCTAGAACTACACCTCTCAATATCTGTGAATTAAATATATCTGACTGATCAATGTCAGGAATTAAATAATACAAGACTAATCTGCTATATATATATATAGTCCTCTGCCACTTGGTAGTAGAATTAAATAGTGATGTTGTCATTAAATTTAGTGCTAGTTAGAGCAATACACTGTAGCCAAAATGCTCGTATTAGGAGATCAAATTAATCATTATATTTGTTTCCCAAGTTTATTGTGTGATCATAACTTGGTCACTATCTAGTTAAATATAACTAGTATATTACTAGTAATAGGAGCTAAGACATGTGTATCAGATTAATCAAAATAAATTGATATATATGCTAATACCTCTTGTATTAATTTGATCTCCTAATACGAGCATTTTGGCTACAGTGTATTGCTCTAACTAGCACTACATTTAATGACAACATCACTATTTAATTCTACTACAAAGTGGCAGAGGACTATATATATATATAGCAGATTAGTCTTGTATTATTTAATTCCTGACATTGATCAGTCAGATATATTTAATTCACAGATATTGAGAGGTGTAGTTCTCTAACTAACCTTAACCATACAATCCATCTTTGTAATTCAACCTATATTTTACAACTCGTAATAATATTACAGCCAGATAACCTTTGAACCAATTTCATCTCTACCCATTTGAACCCAACTATTTATGATAGGTTGGTTTGTTCTCACTAACTGTTTTTAATTGTTTTCCCATTTTAGAATTTACTAATAAAATTTGAATTTTAAATTATTTTTCCATCCATTCTCCCCTTGAGGGTATTTTGCTTGCTTTTCTGCTAAGATATTAACTTTAGTAGTGGGGACATAGATATTTTTCCCCACCAGGTACCCACCCTAGTCTTAGACGACATTTAATTGGCTTTGATTGAGATGAAGAGTGCGTTTACAGATACACACCTTGTGTAGGCTTGGCCTTCTTTCTCTATTGCCTCAGAAAGTGTGCATGTAAAAAGACTGTGCACATTTTGATAATGGAAGTGAATTGAAAAGTTTTGTAAAATTGTGTTCTCTTTCTAAATCATGAAAGTTTAATTTTGAATCTAGTGTTCCTTTAAAGGGAAATAAAACAGTAAATAAATACTATATAGAATGATGTATTCAAAGCACAGCTTAGCCTGAGAATAATTTGTAGACTTATTTTTATAATTATCAAACGGCTAGATTACAAGTTTGGCACTATAGAGGGTGCGACATGAATGCAATAAAAGTTGCGTTATTTCACCCTCCATAGTGCTTCCATTACAAGTTTTTTTAAACAGCCGGCTTGTGCGTGCGATATGGTGCTTTTAAGCTCCATACCGCACAAAAAACAAGCGCTGTTTTGACGTGCTTGTGCACGCTTCCCCCATAGACATCAATGGGGAGAGCGGGTCAGAAAAAAGTCTAACACCTGCGATCGCGGAAAGAAAAGCTCCGTAACGGAGCCCCATTGATGTCTATGGGGAAAAAATCTAATGTTTAAACCTAACATAAACCCCGAGTCTAAACACCCCTAATCTGCCCCCCACCAACATCGCCAGCACCTACATAATGTTATTAACCCCTAATCTGCCACCCCCGTTATCGCCGCCATCTAAATAAAACTATTAACCCCAAATCTGCCGCTCCCGATATCGCCGTCACTATACTAAAGTTATTAACCCCTATTCCCCTGCACCCCAACATCGCCCACACTACAATAAATCTATTAACCCCTATTCCGCCGATCCTGACATTGCCGCAACTAAATAAAGCTATTAACCCCTAAACCTCTGGCCTCCCACATCACTACCACTAAATAAATCTATTAACCCCTAAACCGCCAGCCCCCCACTTCGCAAAAATCTAAATTAAACTATTAACCCCTACACCCTCCCTAAACCTAACGTAACCCTAAAACTATACCAAACCCTAACCCTAACATCCCCTAACTTTAACATAATTAAAATAGAGCTAAATTAAAGTTACAATTATTAACTAAATAATTCCTATTTAAAACTAAATACTTACCTGTGAAATAAAACCTAAGCTAGCTACAATATAACTAATAGTTATATTGTAGCTAGCTTAGGTTTTATTTTTTATTTCACAGGTAAGTTTGTATGTATTTAAACTAGGTAGACTAGTTAGTAAATAGTTATTAACTATTTACTAACTAGTTAAAATAAATACAAACTGGCGGAGCCTAGCAAGAGACGGAGATGGACGTTTAATGTCGGAGCTCCGTGCAGATAGCTGAATAAAGGATGGCCAGCTTAAGATAACTACCCGGAACCATCGTTATCCTGCTAAGGGGCAGATAAGGGACAGGTGGAGACCCTAAAGCGGCACTTAAAAAGCAGCCCAGTGAGGACGGAACCCGACAAAACCTCTGAAGTGAATCTCCTCTTCCTGCGGTAGAAATACCAACGCCATCTTGCCTCCCACATGGCGCTACTTACCGCGCTGATCGGAGCCCTGCCTGAGACATCGGTCCCGCACGCTATGGGGTAAGACACAGCTGACAAGCACTACAGTACTGTTACACCACAGTACTATTACACCACAGTACTATTACACGGCCTGTCATTTTAAAGCCCCGTGGCTGGATGAGATCAGAGTCAGTGACAGTCTGAGTTGAAAGGATAAGACAACAGATTAAAACACTCAAGATGTCTTCCAGACAAGTTAAGAAAGTCACCTTTGTTTGCAAACAAGTAGCAACTAATTTATTTTTTAAACCATCCAAAGGAGATAAATCCTTAGAACTTCCCGAAGCAGAAGTGGAAGGAGCTTCAGATCAATCATTTCATGACGGATCCACTGCTACTGATTTGATGCCCATCACAAAGGCAGATTTGAAAGATATGGTATCTAAACAGGACATCAATATGAACTTTGAAAAAATGTGGGCTAAATTAGACTCCATACAAACCACGGTAACTAACAGCCTAACGGAAATAAAACAGGATATGCAGGAATTGGGCACGAGAGTGGCCACGCTAGAAGATAATGACAACCTCCGAGAGGAAGCTACAGATAAAATCTCACAACAAGTTCACTCTCATAAACAAGAAATAGAAGACCTCCAAGACAAAATGGAGGACCTTGAGAATCGTACGAGACGATGCAACCTTAGACTTAATCTGCCAGAATCTGTAGCGCAAACTGATTTGCAGACCTATCTGAAACAACTATTCAAGGCCATCACAGGACACAATGAGGACGATCACTTTCAAATTGAAAGAGCGCACCGAGCCCTTAAACCCAGACCCAAAGGAGATCATCCACCGAGAGATGTTATCGTTAAATTGCTGCGCTTTCCAGACAAAGAAGCAATCCTCTCGGTGGCGAGACAGCATCAAACATTCAAGTTTCGGGCTCAATAATTCAATTTTATAAGGACTTATGTGTGCGAACACTCCAGAGACGATACTCTTTGAGACCTTTAACCCTGCTACTTTGTAAAAATCAAATACCGTACAGATGGGGATTCCCATTTGCCTTACTTATACAGCACGAAGGGAAAACAATGTCCATTAGAGACCATCAAGATATTCCAGAGATATGTTCCTATCTGAACTTGGAGACCCCAGACCTTCCATCTCCTGATAAAGTCACAGATGTAGACACCAGCCTACCAAGAGAAAAAAGCTACAAGAGAACCAAGTGGGCAACGGTACAAAGGAAAAGACCAAAATAGTTCATGGCTTAATACTGCGAGGAAGCGGCGGCTGTAGAATCTACTTGAGGAACTTCTCACTGATCAGATAAGTATGAATTGTTGAATATGGTCTCCTTCCTTCTTTCCTCCCCTCCTCTCCTCTGAAACTTTAATATAAAGCAGGAGACTTCTGTTGTCTGCAGAGGATGATAAGTTTAGACATTTGCTATGACCATGGGGATGGGACATTGCTCTAAGATGTGAGGTTATGTTAAATACATTCTGACACTTTAACTCTACTTCTGGGAATTGACTTCCATTATGGAGAGACTATTTGTATTGCAACCGAGGCCCTCGATCTCCTGGATATGAGGGGTTCTTCTTGAACGGGTTGGGTGGGGGGGGGAGAGGAATAGAAGATACAAGATTGAGGAAGGGATAATAAACTTCTCATGTTACAGATTATTTGAAATGTTTATGGTTCATGTAATGCTGTGTTGCTGGCTCACCTTTGTTCTCATATAAGCTACTTTATACTGTTTTACTGCACGCTTAGATATGATGAAAGAAGGTTTTTCTTTTGTTTTCTTTTACCCCCTTATCTCCTGAACACAGGATTAATATTTACTGTTTTAAGTTTGAAATGTTTATTACTTTTTTATTTGTTCAAGATCTGATGTTTGTAAAGATTCTAATCGCTATCCAGGTAAGGCACAGTTTTTTTATACTGAAACCCCTACTACTATCCTCTAGAACTGCTGACATAAGAAGGGATAATGCCTCTAACCCATATGTCTAATGACTTAATTATACTCTCACATAATGTGAGGGGTCTTAATACCAATGTTAAATGTAAGATTGCACTCACTCAATACACAAAGCTAAAAGCTAAAATAGTGTTCCTTCAGGAGACACATTTCACACAGTCCATAATCCCTAAATATTGGCACAGACAATTCCCTACCCATTTTCACTCTACAATAGATCAGAAAAAAAGAGAAGTTTCAATTCTAATACACTCTTCTTTACAATTTGAGATAGAAGAGATCATAACAGACCCTGAAGGACGATTTCTTATTGTTAGGGGCCGCATCCAAGGCATGAAAGTCACTTTATGTAATGTATACACCCCGAATGAAGGTCAGCATTCTTTCTTTCAGCACATTTCTCATACACTGACACAGTGGTCCCACTCTAGAGTAATACTTGGAGGGGATTTTAATATTAATATTACCAATCACGATACTAGGACAGACTTCAAACATTCGCACAAACACCTTAGACAGTTATCCATAGTGAAGTCCATAAGAGATTCAATGTCTGAACATAATTTGTTAGATACTTGGGAAGCACTATATGGCCATACCACAGACCATACATTTTATTCATATGCCCATAATACTTATACTAGACTGGACTACATCTGGACTAGTCAGATTTTGATACCCAACATCCTCTCCTCCAGTATCCACCCATGCATCTGGTCAGACCACTCAATAGTCCAATTAACAATGACAGGACTAATTAACTTCCGGCGACAAAAATCTTGGACATTTGACCCTTCCATTTTTAACAATGCACAATTTCGCACTGAAGTGGGAAGACTCATGAGGGAATACTGGTCCCTGAACACAGACACTACAACCAATCCACTTAATTCTTGGGCAGCACACAAACCCTTTATTCTGGGGGTTATGATAAAGGAGAAGGCTAGGCTCATCAAAATAGCGAATAAAACCATTAATAAACTCCATTTAGAGATTACGGCTCTAGAGACTCAACACAAAACAATCCAACACAATCCAATGTGACATTTAGAACCCTTCAAACTAAAAGAAACCTACTGACAAAAATCTTAAATGAATCAGCGATGAGAGCTCTCCAGAGACTCAAGGCTGGTTACTTCTTGTATTCTAACAAGCCAGATAGGTACTTAGCTAATAAGTTACGAAACAGAACAAAATTATATTCCATGCCCACGTTACACACGTAGAGTGGAACCAGATGTCAAACCCCCAAGATATTGCCAACACCTTCACTACCTATTATGCGACGTTATATGATGGACTAAAAGTTCATCACACAGACCAAACACAGACACTTCTATCCCGATTCTTACAAAGCGCTAACCTCCCCATGATTACTTCTGAGGAAAATGACAGCCTCACAGTAATTAAAGAATTGAAATCCGGCAAAGCAGCAGGGCCCGACGGTTTACCTAGCAAATACTACAAACTATTTAAAATACCCTTAGTACCCTATATACAGAAATTTTGCAATGACATAATGAAGGGCACTACAGTCCCTACTGACATACTTAGAGCTAAAATAGTAGTTATCCCCAAACTTGGAAAGGACCCTGCTAAATGTCAGAGCTATAGGCCTATTTCATTGATAAATCAGGACCTCAAAATTCTAACAAAAATATTAGCAAACAGACTTCAAACATTGCTCCCCCGTCTGATCCATCCTGATCAGGTGGGTTTCATTAAAGGCCGGGAAGCCCCAGATAATATCCGCAGAACTATAGACCTAACAGAATACCTAAAAAGACAGGGGACGCCTTCTCTGCTCCTATCTCTGGATGCGGAGAAGGCGTTCGATCGTATAGACTGGAACTATATGTTTCAGTCTCTCTCCATAATGGGATTTAGTGGTCCATTTATAAAAGCATTGAAAGGAATATACTCGACCCCCAAAGCTACTATAAGCACAGCAGGATATATATCCAAGATCATAGATATAAAAAATGGGACACGACAGGGGTGCCCTCTTTCACCACTCCTGTTTGCCTTGTGTATCTAACCATTAGCAGCATCTATCAGGAATGCTAAAGACATCAAAGGGGTGATGATTGGTAACTATGAATATAAACTCTCGCTCTTTGCGGACAATGTTCTGCTGACTCTGACAGACCCACTGTACTCCTTGACTAATCTTTATCGAGTTTTACAAGATTTCGCGAGGATCTCGGGATATAAGGTGAACATTGACAAATGTGAAGCCTTACCATTGGCACTTCCCTCCCACACTAAAAAATTAATAGAAATCAACTTTGATATAAAGTGTGTGGAGAACTCCCTCACCTACTTGGGAATCAAACTCTCTGAATCCTATGATAGTTTATATAAATTGAATTATATCCCTCTATATAGCTCCATCAGACGAGATTTAAGATCCTGGAAAAAGGGAACTTTCTCGTGGTATGGTCGCCTATCATCCATAAAAATGAATATACTCCTGAGGATATTGTACTTCTTTAGAGCTCTCTCGAATAAAATCCCTCCCCTAGACCTCCAAAAATTACAATCAGACCTCATCTCTTTTTTGAGAGGTGAGGGGAAAGCTAGAATAGCTTCACACATACTGACTAGACACCGACGACTGGGAGGAGTTGGAGTACCGAATTTACAAGACTATTTTTTAGCAGCTAGGGTAGCCCAAGCCTCGCTCTTACATAAACCACTACATGACGTTATTTGGACGAAAATTGAGACGGACACTATGGGATTAGATAATGCAGATGATTCCTTATGGGTCTTGAGGAAAGCTGCAGGTCAAACCGACCTTAGACTATCTTCAACGTTAGATACCATTTTGCATTAGAAACAGATATCCAAGAACCCAATACTACTCCCTACGGGGACATGGATCAAACCGATCAGACTTTTGTTACCAAAGGAAACACACAGACTGGTCAGTAAGTGGGCCAATAAGGGGTTGTATAGGGTCGCAGACTTTCTCACTCTCAGATACTCTCATTTAATCACCTACAAGATAAAGTTTACCCACACAAACTATACTGGTTTCTGTACCTTCAAATCTCTTCAGCCCTTAATAAATATGACATATCACGAGGGAAACACCCACCTACAGTGTTAGAAAGAATGTGCCTAAATCCGAACAGGGAAAAACAATTTATTTCTAAATTATATATAGCTCTTCAGGACATACAACAAACTCATAAGTCATCGATAGCATTAAAATGGGAAGATGAGGGTATAGATCAACTCCCTAAAAGTGAATGGGACCAGATATACTTTGACTCTTGTAAAGGCCTAATTAGCGCAGACCTTAGAGAAAATACCATAAAAACAACATTTAGGTGGTACCTCACACCCCTAAGAACGTCACACTATTCTCTTAACAAATCTAGATTATGCTATAGAGGATGTGGAGAACGGGGCTCTTATAAACACATGTGGTGGGACTGTGTCCATATTCAAAATATCTGGCAGCAGATTAATGATCTACTTAGTAGGGTCCTAGATGAAAAGATATCGTTAACCATGACCCACGCACTCTTGAACACACAGATTCCCAATTTGAACTCTGCAATTAATAAGTTCATTAAAATAATCTGTACGGTTACTAGAATCTGCATAGCGAGGCACTGGAAGAAGGGTCCCCCCACCTGGATAGAAGTTCTAGATAAGATACAGGACACTTATATTATGTCTGAGAAAGTAGCTTGGATACAAGGGGATACGGAACAATTTAACAAAATATGGTTCTACTGAATAATGCATAATTCATAGTTGTTAGGTAATAGACACCGCAAGTGGGGAGTCTGGATAAAAAAATTCCTTACTTTGGTACACTGGATAAGATTGAGCCAAATGAAGATTTCAGACTATGTAGTAATAGGAAATAATTGCAAACGCAAGCACTGATCTTGATTTGTTTTATGTTTTATTTTTTGGATATTATGATTTTTTCTTTTGTTGTTAAAACACAGTTTATTATGTGTTCTTGTTGGAGATCCAATACATATAAAATGTTTCTGTACTATCTAAAAATGAGGCATTGTCTGGGACAATGTCCGATTGCTCCCAGGATGCAGTAACTGTTGTAATATTGAAATATGGAAACAAATAAAAGAATTTTCAACTAAAAAAATAAATACAAACTTAACTGTGAAATAAAACCTAACCTGCCTAATATTACAAAAAAAACACTAAAATTACAAAAAATAATAAAAACTATCATTACAAAAAAAATTATGAAATTATCCAAAAAATTAAAATTATTCCTATTCTAATACCCTTTAAATAATAAATAAACCACCCCAAAATAAAAAAGCCTAATCTAGAATAAACTGCCAAGGGCCCTTAAAAGGGCCTTTTGTAGAGCATTGTCCTAAAGTTAACAGCTCTTTTGATACAAAAACAAACAAACAAACACCCCCTAACAGTATACAAACCCCCACCCCCCAAGCCCACAAAATAAAAATAAAGTAAAACCTAACCTAATCTACCCATTGCCTGAAAAGGGCCTTTTGTAGGGCATTGCTCTAAGTTAAACAGCTCGTTTACCTGTAAAAAAAATACAAACACCCAATAACATTACAAACCCCCACCCCCCCAAATCCACAAAATTAAAAAAACTATCTAAAAAACCTAGGCTACCCATTGCCCTGAAAAGGGCATTTGTATGGGCATTGTCCTTAAAAGGGCATTTAGCTCTTTTGCTGCCCAAACCCTAATCTAAAAAAAAAAAAAACACCCAAAAAATCCTTAAAAAAGAAACTTATCACTAACCCCCGACGATCCACTTACAGTTTTTGAAGTCCCGCTTGAACAATCTTCATCGAAGCAGCGAGAAGTCTACATTCAGACGGCCTCTTCAATCTTCATCCCGGCGGCAAAGTCCTCATACAAGCGGCGAGAAGTCTTCATCCAGGCTGCCTCTTCAATCTTCATGCAGGAGGCATCTTCTATCTTGATGCCGGCTCCGCGGAGCGGGTCCATCCTGAAGACATCCGGCGCGGAGCATCCTCTTCATACAGTCACCGCCGTACACTGAATCCTCAATGCAAGGGAGCCATTTCAAGATGGCGTCCCTTGCATTCCTAATGGCTGAAAAATTTGAATCAGCCAATAGGAATTAGAGCTGCTAAAATCCTATTGGCTGTTCAAATCAGCCAATAGGATTAAAGCAGCTCTCATTCTACTGGATGATGAATTATCCAATAGAATGAGAGCTGCTTAAATCCTATTGGCTGATTTGAACAGCCAATAGGATTTTAGCAGCTCTAATTCCTATTGGCTGATTCAAATTTGTCAGCCAATAGGAATGCAAGGGACGCCATCTTGAATCTCGTTATTTGCATTGAAGATTCAGTGTACAGCGGCGACCGTATGAAGATGATTCTCTGCGCCAGATGTCTTCAGGATGGACCCGCTCCGCGCCGCCAGGATCAAGATAGAAGATGTCGCCTGGATGAGGACTTTGCCGCCTGGATGAAGACTTCTCGCTGCCTGAATGAAGATCGTTCAAGCGGGACTTCAAAAACTGTAAGTGGATCTTTGGGGGTTAGTGATAGGTTTTTAAGTTTTTTTTTTTCAAGTTTAGGGTTTAGGCAGCAAAAGAGCTAAATGCCATTTTCAGGGCAATGGGTAGCTTAGGTTTTTTTTAGAGTTAGGTTTTTTATTTTGGGGGGTTATTTGGGTCGGTCTTTGTATTTTTTTTTACATGTAAAAGAGCTGTTTAACTTAGGGCAATGCCCTACAAAAGGCCCTTTTAAGGGCTATTGGTAGTTTATTGTAGGCTAGGGTTTTGTTTTTTTGGGTGGGCTTTTTTATTTTGATAGGGCTATTAGATTAGATGTAATTCTTTTTTATTTTGGATAATTTTGTTTATTTTTTGTAATTTTATTTTTTATTTTTTGTAATTAGATACTTTGTAATTTTTAGAGTAGTGTTAGGATTTTTTTAATGTGTAGTTTAATTTAATTGGTAGCTAGTTTAATTTTAGTTTAATAATTCTATTAGTTTAACTGTTAGTTTAAACTTAGTTGTTTTAATTTGACAGGTAAGTTTTAATGATAGGGAATTGTAATTTTAATCTAAAATTAGGGGGCGTTAGGTTTAGGGGTTACTAGCTTAATTTTGTTTATTGCGATCTGGGGGGCTTTCGGTTTAGGGGTTAATAGTTTAATTTAGTATATTTTGTTGTGGGGGGGCTTGAGGTTTAGGGGTTAATAGGTTTATTATAGTGGCGGCGGTGTAGGGCTTAATAACTTAAGTATAGTGGGGGCGGACGGCAGATTAGGGGTTAATATTTAAAGTTTGTGTTTGTGATGCAGGAGGGCGGTGGTTTAGGGGTTAATAACTTTATGATAGTGGTGACGATGTCGGGGTGCGGCGGAATAGGGTTTAATAATTCTTTTTAGTGCGGCGATATCGGGAGTGGCAGATTAGGGGTTAATACGTTTAATATAGTGTTTGCGATGCGGGAGGGCCTTGGTTTAGGGGTAAATAGGTAGTTGGGTGTTAAGCGCACTTTTTAGCAGTTTAGTTATGAGTTTGATGTAACAGATTTGTAGCGTAAAACTCATAACAATGGGGGTACGGATCTTGTCGTTTTAGGCTGTAATGCAGGTTTTTTAGCCTCACCGCAAAACTCGTAATGGCAGCGCTAGGGGAATCCCATGAAAAAATTTCATTTTTACGAGTATGGGACTGACGTTGTGTTACAGGCTAAAAGGCTTGCGGTACAGCTATACCGACAAGACTTGTAATGGCTGCGGTGCTGTTTTAACGCTGAAAATAAAAAAAAATTCAGCGTTAAAACACAAACGCACAACTCGTAATCTAGCTGTTAGTTACTTAAATATTGAAAAAATAATCATAAGGTTTTAGTGCCCATAAAACAGTGAGTGCTGCCATGTTGTAACCCAGGGTTCCCTTATCTATTCTTCTCTGCTGAGGTCAAGAAGTGATAGTTATAAATGAGTCACTAGAATGTGCAGCCAATGAATGCCCGAAATATAGCAGCGTTATGTCTGGAGTCTCTGCACTTCCACTTTAATCAGGAATGGTTTGATTTAAAGGGACATTCCAGTCAGACTGTAGATGCACATAGATGAATTACATCTTTGAATAGAAATATATTTGCAATATATAAGTATTGACAAAAATGCTTCTAGTAAAAGTGATCACATATCAATACATATATATTACAAAAATGCTTCTATTAAAAACTGAAAATGCATCCATGTGGATTCTAATTCTGGTTTCAATGTCACTTTAATTTGCGCTCCACTGTGTAATACCAGCGCACGCAATTCGAACGTGAGCTCGTGTTCGCATTGCTGGGAAGCATTGCGCTCAGGAGAGTAAGCTTCCATAGGTTCCAATGGGAGCTTCGTTCTGATACACATATTAACACATAAATATACAGTATATGTATGTAAGGATATACATATATATTTAGTGGGAACACACAGTTCCCATAGACCGCAATGTAAAGTCACTTTTCCGTGCCGTTTTTTTTTCTAACACCCCACACCCGCCAACTTTAATCATTTCACTACCGGGACTTCCAGACAAAAACTCTTACCAGATATATATATATATATATATACACACACACACATACATACATACAGTTGTGCTCATAAGTTTACATACCCTGGCAGAATTTATGATTTCTTGGCCATTTTTCAGAGAATATGAATGACTTTTCTTTCACTCATGGTTAGTGTTTGGCTGAAGCAATTTATTATCAATCAACCATGTTTACTCTTCTTAAATCATAATGACAACAGAAACTACCCAAATGACCCTGATCAAAAGTTTATATACCCTGGTGATTTTGGTCTGATAACATACACACAATTTGACACAAAGGGGGTTGAATGGCTATTAAAGGTAACCATCCTCACCTGTGATCTGTTTTCTTGTAATTAGTGTGTGTGTATAAAAGGTCAATGATTTTCTGGACTCCTGACAGACCCTTGCATCTTTCATCCAGTGCTGCACGGACGTTTCTGGATTCTGAATCATGGGGAAAGAAAAAGAATTGTCAAAAGATCTGCAGGAAAAGGTAGTTGAACTGTATAAAACAGGAAAGGGATATAAAAAGATATCCAAGAAATTGAGAATGCAAAACCAGCAGTGTTCAAACTCTAATAAAGAAGTGGAAAATGAGGGGTTCTGTTGAAACCAAACCATGATCAGGTAGACCAACTAAAATTTCAGCCACCACTGCCAGGAAAATTGTTCGGGATGCAAAGGCAAACCCACAAATAATTTCAGGTGAAATACAGGACATGTGGTGTGGCTGTTTCAAGATGCACAATAAGGAGGCACTTGAAGAAAGATGGGCTGCATAGTCGAGTCGCAAGAAGAAAGCCATTACAACGCAAATGCCACAAAGTATCCCGCTTACAATACGCCAAACATCACAGAGAAAAGCCTCAAACCTTCTGGCACAAAGTAATTTCGAGTGATGAGACCAAAATTGAGCTTTTTGGCCACAACCATAAACGCTACATTTGGAGTAGAGTCAACAAGGCCTATGATGAAAGGTACACCAGTCCTACTGTGAAACACGAAGGTGGATCGCTGATGTTTTGGGGATGTGTGATCTACAAAGGCACAGGAAATTTGGTCAGAATTGATGGCAAGATGAATGCAGTATGTTATCAAACAGAACCCCTCATTTTCCACTTCTTGATTAGAGTTTGAACACTGCTGATTTGCATTCTCAATTCCTTGGATATATTTTTATATCCCTTTCCTGTTTTATACAGTTCAACTACCTTTTTCCCACAGATCCTTTGACAATTCTTTTTCTTTCCCCATGACTCAGAATCCAGAAACGTCAGTGCAGTACTAGATGAAAGATGCAAGGGTCTGTCAGGAGTCTAGAAACTCATTGACCTTTTATACACACACACTAATTACAAGCAAACAGATCACAGGTGAGGATGGTTACCTTTAATAGCCATTGAAACTCCTTTGTGTCAAATTGTGTGCATGTTATCAGGCCAAAATCACCAGGGTATGTAAACTTTTGATCAGGGTCATTTGGCTAGTTTCTCTTGTATGATGATTTAAAAAGAGCAAACACAGTTGAGTGATAATAAATGGCTTTAGCCAAACACTAACCATGAGTGAAAGAAACGTTTTTGTGTTATCATTCATATTCTCTGAAAAACGGCCAAGAAATCATAAATTCTGCCAGGGTATGTAAACCTATGAGCACAACTGTGTATGTATGTATAATATATATATATATATATATATACCAAAATACCAGAGTATTTTTAGCATTTTTTTATCACTCCATTTAAACAGAAATAGAGCCCTGTTTTTTTATTAACCTCTAAATCTATATATATTTTTTAAGTAGACAACCCAAGGTATTGATCTAGGCCCATTTTGGTATATTTCATGCCACCATTTCACCGCCAAATGCCATCAAATAAAAAAAAAATTGGTACTTTTTTCACAAAGTTTGGGTTTCTCACAGAAATTATTTACATACTACTTGTGCAATCATGGCACAAATGTTTGTAAAAGTTTATCTGGGATCCCCTTTGTTCAGAAATAGCAGACATTTATGGCTTTGCCATTGCTTTTTGGTAATTAGAAGGCCTGTAATTGCAGCTGTGCACCGCACGTCTATTATTCCCGGCAGTGAAGGGGTTAATTCTGTAGTCTAAAAGCTTAATGTTAGCTTTAGTGTAGAGATTAGCCTCCTACCTAACACTCCCCACCCCTGATTACTCCCAAACAACTCTCTTCCCTCCCCCACTGGTAACCCCCATCTTAGGTACTGGCAGACAGTCTGCCAGTACCTATAAAACCGTTTTTTGTATAATTTTTTTATTTTTTTATTATTATTTTCTGTAGTAGTGTAACCCCACCCATGATCTTTAGTTAGGGGGCCCGACACCCCCAGATCCCCTTTTCTGTGTAGCTGCCCCAACCCTCCTTGTCCCTTTGTTTTTTTACATTTCCGTAGCATAGGGCTCCTCCCGCCTCCCCTGCTGGGCCGACCACCCGACTCCCACCCACACCTCCCTCCGTCTCCAGCAGAAGATTGTTACAGACAGTGACACACACAGTGTCACCATCTTAAACGATCAGGCATCTGTGCTCATATGGAGGCGGAGCACCGATCGCGCTCCGGCTCCATATCCGGCAGATGCCTGAAGCTTCAGGAGCTCCAGATCTCGGCTGTAACTTAACAGCCGAGAGTGCTGGAACATCCTGAAGCAACAACATATATTTACGTGGTAGCCAAAGTACCGCACGACGTATATATACGTTGGATTGGGTGAAGGGGTTAAAGGGATACTGAACCCAAATGTTTTCTTTCATGATTCAGATAGAGCAGCAATTTTCTAATTTACTCCTATTATCAATTTTTCTTCGTTCTCTTGTTATCTTTATTTAAAAAAGCAGGAATGTAAGCTTATGAGCCGGCCCATTTTTGGTTCAGAACCAAAAAAATTAAAATGAGTGGTGCTGACGTTTCACTCTGTATATGTCAAGCAGGACTGTAAAACCGCACACAGCCTACCCACAATGCAATAGTATATTGTCCTGCATGTATAGTCACAGCAGGGTGTATGTAGGTAAGGGCACAATTTAATGAACGTTGTGCTGTGACTATGGAACCCCTGCATATTATTTAAGGACACTTTAAATACAAGCTGTTATAAAAGGCATGGGCTGCTAATTTTGTAGCATATGGAGCAACTGATTGGTGCCTGCCAATCAAGTGAGTACACGGAGCGTATGCATCAATTAGTGGGGCCATATGTTCCAGAATCAGCACATGGGGTGTGTAATAGGTACCAATCTTACAGCTAAAAATAGGCTTAAACAGACTTTTTAAAAAACATTTTATTGCAAACTTTATGCTACTTATAAGTGTCTCTTTAAAGGGACAGTAAATATAAGTTTCATTCCCCATAATGTGAGTATTTATCGTTAGTCAAATAGATAAATAAATGCACTACACTTTCATGATTTATTTTGCCTGATTTTCTTATAATTTATTGCTGAAATCGTGATGCAAACCAATTCACACATAAGCACATGGATAGTGTAGGTGATTTCTCTGTTCCTAACTGGTCACAGCAGATGAAATGAGATGACAGGCTTAGGTGAGGGTTCTGTAAAACAACACAGATATAAAATGTCTGGTTATTTCTGGGTTAACTTGCTGTTAAGTAATGTATATGTATAAAATAGCTGGTTATTTCAGGGTTAACATGCTGGTACGTAATGTGTATGTATAAAATATCTGGTTATTTCAGAGATAACTTTCTGTTATGTAATGTGTATATATAAAGTATCTGGTTATTTCAGGGTTAACTTGCTGGTATGCAATGTGTATGTATAAAATATCTGGTTATTTCAGGGTTAACTTGTATGTAATGTGTATATATATAATATCTGGTTATTGCAGGGTTAACTTGCTGATTTGCTGGTATGCAATGTGTATGAATAAAGTATCTGGTTATTTAAGGGTTAACATGCTGGTACATAATGTGTATATAGAAAATATCTGGTTATTTCAGGGTTAGCGTGCTGGTACATAATGTGTATCTATAACGTATTTGGTTATTTAAGGGTTAAGTTACTGTTTTGCTAGGAGGGTTAAGGAGATGGAGGTGACCATCTCTGTGTAATTATTATACAGCCCCTCTCACCATGGCTAGCTTTAGGGAAGGGGCACGTGTGGGTTGCAGATTTTGTGGATTTGGTTTTGGGTGAGTCTGGGGTGTGTCTGTAGGAGGGATCACTTGTAGCCAGCTTCACTAACAAATAACGATTTGTCTTCTGCTCACACTATGGATCCTGGTGTAATGGCAAATCTGCAGTTTATGTGAGCAAATGGCTGAAAAGTTATGTGCAACACCAAACTGGTGAACTAGCTGTTGCAGGGTCAGTAAATGACAAACCCTGATGAGGTTTGACCCCAGTAATGATCATTACCACTCACCACTTCCTTACTTTGCTTAACCATTCTGCAGCTCTGACCTGGTGGCCTGTGGCCCCCTCTCCTGCATCAGGTCAAATAGTTGTTTATCATATTCTATAGCGTGATAATCCCCTACAGTGCACAGTCACTTATCTTTAACCAGGCAGTTGACTTAGGAGGGAAATCAGGGCATGGGACATTGAAGGTTGGTTATTGTCATTGTGCCTTCTTAAAGACCTATATGAACATTCCAGAGAGGGTCATATGGGGTGTCAAGTAGATACCACCCTAGGCTAATGTGCAAAGGGTAATGAGGTTTGCAACTTTCTTTTGTCATATTTAATGCTATATTCTTTATGCTAAACTTGTGATCCAGAAAGCAGTGGATAAGATTGAAGGGACCCCCTGCCGTTGTGTTTATAGGGTCTGGTGCCGGTGTCTATATAGGGTTTGTGCTGGTGTGTCTATAGGGTCTGGTGCTGGTGTGTCTATATGGGGTCTCTGGTGTGGGGCTGGTGTGTCTATAGGGTCTGGTGCTGGTGTGTCTATAGGGTCTGCTGCTGGTGTGTCTATAGGGTCTGGTGCTGGTGTGTCTATAGGGTCTGGTGCTGGTGTGTCTATAGGGTCTGGTGCTGATGTGTCTATAGGGTATGGTGCTGATGTGTCTATAGGGTCTGGTGCTGGTTACCTCTTCTTTGTGGGGCAAACTCTGTTTTTTATTGTTCATAAAGTGTTGAGCAGGGTCCCCTGGTTTTGTAATGTACTTCAGCCACATCAATCACACTCATGAGAAATACATATAAATATACAGAGCCTGATACAGGATACATAACAACATCCTCTCTGCCCATTATACTGCTGTGAAATGTGCAAACCTCCAGCATTCACTTACTGTATCTTTGTATCAAAGGACCATTCTTTTACTTGTGCACTTATACGCACAAACACTCCCGCCCTCTACACCTGAACTCATGCACCTGCCCTTAACACCCGAACTCACACTCCCGCCCTCTACACCCAAGCTCACACACCCGAACTCACTCACTTGCCCTCTACACCCATACTCACTTACTCGCCCACTATACCCATACTTACACACCGGCCCTCTACACCCATACTCATGGATCTGGCCCTCTACACCCATAATCACACATCCCACCCTCTACACCCATACTCACGGATCCCACCCTCTACACCCATAATCACGGATCCCACCCTCTACACCCATAATCCCACATCCCACCCTCTACACCCATACTCTTCAGGCTCCTCCACCCATAAGAAACCTCATCTTATGATCATTAACCACCAACGAACCTATCCTCTCTGCAGGCTCCTTCACCCATAAGGAGCAGATGATCATTAACAACCAGCAAACTTATCTGCTCTGAAGGCTTCTTTACTCATAATAAACCTCATCTTATGATCATTAACCACCAACAAACCCATCTGCTCTGCAGGCTCCTTCACCCATAAGGAACAGATGATCATTAACAACCAGCAAACTTATCTGCTCTGAAGGCTTCTTTACTCATAAGAAACCTCATCTTATGATCATTAACCACCAACAAACCCATCTGCTCTGCAGGCTCCTTCACCCATAAGGAACAGATGATCATTAACAACCAGCAAACTTATCTGCTCTGAAGGCTTCTTTACTCATAAGAAACCACATCTTATGATCATTAACCACCAATGAGCCCAACTGCTCTGCAGGCTCCTTCACCCATAAGGAACCTCCATCTTATGATCATTAACCACCAACGAGCCAATCTGCTCTACAGGATCCTTCACCCATAAGGAATCTCAACTTATGATCATTAACCATCAATGAGCCCATCTGCTCTGCAGGCTCCTTCACCCATAAAGAACCTCAATCTTATGATCATTAACCAACACAGAGCCCATCTGCTTTGCAGGCTCCTTCACCCATAAGGAACCTCATCTTAGGATCATTAACCACCAAAGAGCCCATCTGCTCTGCAGGCTTCTTCCCCCATAAGGAACCTCATCTTAGGATCATTAACCACCAATGAGCCCATCTGCTCTGCAGGCTCCTTCACCCATAAGGAACCTCATCTTATGATCATTAACCACCAACAAGCCCATCTGCTCTACAGGTTCCTTCAGATATAAGGAATCTCATCTTATGATCATTAACCACCAATGAGCCCATCTGCTCTGCAGGCTCCTTAACCCATAAGGAACCTCATCTTATGATCATTAACCACCAATGAGCCCATCTTATGATCATTAACCAACACTGAGCCCATCTGCTTTGCAGGCTCCTTCACCCATAAGGAACCTCATCTTATGATCATTAACCAACACTGAGCCCATCTGCTCAGGCTCCTTCACCCATAAGGAACCTCATCTTATGATCAGTAACCACTCTTCAGCTCCTACAGCAGTCAGGACCGTGTTTTCTGCTGTATCAGTATCTTCACTTTTGCCCAGTTCTGTTTCTCAAATGTATTTAGTTGAAATAATTTTTATTGGTTTCAAATAATATAAACAAACAGAAAAGAAAATAATAAACAGAAGCAAGAAAAAATATCTTGACACAATAAGTAACATAAACATTCCACATAACAAATTGTACTGGGTTAGTTGTGTCACATAATCCAACTGCGGGACCGTCTTGTACTGCGTTTCCAAGTTACATATGTTATAGTGATCAAAAATTATATAACGCAGATTACAGATCCCGCAGACAGACCTAACTACAATCTTCTGAATTCCGCCCTCTCCCCCTTAACAAACCCTCCCCCCCCCCCCAGGTGGAGCCTAACACCTCCTATCACAGGTGAAAATCTACTTGTTTGTGTGGGTTCTTTACAATGTTGCCCTTGTCCTATGAGGAGCTGTGTCATCATTAAGTGATTGTGTCTACCCCCTGCCCGAGAGACCACCCTTATGGTAGCTGATATTTCAATTTCCATCCTCTGCCCCTCTGTTAACCCCTGATCCCAGTATCCAATAAAACCAAACTTTCTGGAAAGGTTCAGGATGTCCCTGCGTCCAGGCCCCTAATTCCGACATGGTGTATGTGTCTGAGATTTTATCCATTACTTCCTGCCATGATGGGGTCCCTTCCTTCCAATGTCTAGCCACACAAACCCTTAAGCATGTGCAGAGAATTTTAATAAACTTGTTGATTGCCGCATTAAAAGGTCTCACCCTCTCGTGAAGCAATGCTTGCGACATCGTTAGCGTTATATCTTCGTCTAACAGCCTACCTATTAGGTCTGAAAGTCTCAGCCATAATGTCTGGACCTCTGGGCAGTCCCACCACATGTGCTTATATGTCCCCCTAACCTGGCAACCTCTATAGCAATTACCCTGACAGGAGGGAGCGTAATGTGCTGTCATTTCGGGTGTTAAGTACCACCTGAAAGCTACCTTGAAACAATTTTCCCTCATGTCCGCACTAATCAACCCTTTACTCGAGTTTAACATTAAATCGTCCCACTCCCTCTTCTCATGTATCTCCAGTGTATCTTTCTCCCATCTCTCTATCAGAGAGGATTTAGTGGTGTATTTAGCTTTTTGTATCATCAGATATAGTCTAGAAATCAGGCGCTTCTCCTTAGTCTGGGTCCCTACCATTCTTTCAAGTTCCGTCTGTGTTGGGGTATTTTGATTAGACGTGTACTTAGAGACTGCCGAGGAGATTTGTAAATACAGATACCAGTTAAGGTGTTCTGGCGCGATTTTTTCACTGACCTGCACAAATGTTAGAATTCCTGATCTATTTACTAAGTCTGCCACGCGGTAGAGTTCCTTATTCTCCCATTTACCCACTAACTTCCTCAACTCTTTGGGGAGTAATAATTTAATTGGCATAAGCAGTGACTTCGGTCTGTATAACCCAAGTTCCCTTGGGATCCCACGCCAAAAGCGAAGTGTTTCCGTTGTTATTGGGGATCTATAAACCCCCTGGTTTCTTAGTAACCCTGCGTCCCATAAAATATCTCCTGGGTTCCCACACCCTGCCACTTCCGCCTCAATCTTTGGCCATATCAGGCCGCTGTCGGCCTTCCCCAATATGACCGTCTGGGCTAACCTAGAGGCCTGGTAGTATTCCACCAGGTTTGGTGCTCCAACCCCCCCCACCTGTCTATGTTGTTTCAGTACTTGCGAGGCTATTCTCGCTCTCTTATCTCCTCTCATGAATCTTATTAGTTCGTCCTCAAGGGCTTTAAGTTCTGGGATAGGGATTCTAATCGGCAGCGTTCTAAAAAGATACATTAGTCGTGGTAGGACATTCATTTTAATGGACATGAGTCTCCCATACCATGAAAAGTTCCCCCTTTTCCATCTTCCTAAATCTTTCTTGATAGTTTTGAAGGCAGGTATGTAGTTTAATTTATATAGATCCGCTATCTTATCGTTTAGTTTGATCCCTAGATATGTTATGTCCGTTTTTGCCCATCTGAACTCGAAATTCAATTCAATTAGTTTCTTTGTTTGAGGGGGAAGGCAAACCGGTAGTGCCTCACATTTTTCTACATTAATTTTGTAACCTGAGATCTCAGAGAACTCCTCCAATACCTTGTATAGATTGGGTAGAGATATCAGTGGCCTAGTCATTGTTACCAAAACATCGTCTGCAAACAACGTTAATTTATATTCTGACGACGTTAGCTGCAGCCCCGAAATATCCTTTGACTTCCTAATACATGAAGCTAATGGCTCTATACATATAGCGAACAACAGCGGTGAGAGCGGGCAACCCTGTCGGGTCCCGTTCAGAACATCAAATTGTCTTGACAGATAACCTGCCGCTCCCACCACTGCCGTCGGTCCTGAGTAAATACCCTTGAGTGCCTGTACAAAAGCTCCCCTGAATCCCATGGCTTCTAATACTTTAAACATGAAATTCCAGTCTATCCTGTCAAACGCTTTTTCTGCGTCTAGTGACAGGAATAGAGCTGGTTTCTCGTTAGCTGCCAGGTAATCCAACAAAGTGACTATTCTCCTGACGTTATCTGGGGCCTCCCTATCTTTGATAAACCCCACCTGATCCTGATGGATCAGTTTGGGTAGGATTAGTTTCAGTCTATTTGCCATTACCTTCGCAAAGATTTTAATGTCATGGTTAATTAGGGATATCGGCCTGTAATTCTTGCAACATTTTGTATTCCTCCCACTCTTTGGAATCACTATAATTTTTGCCTGTAACATTTCCCGGGGTAATTCCCACCCTTCCATAATACCATTACAGAAATCAACCATGTGGGGCAACAATTCCTTTTTAAAAAGTTTGTAATATTCGGCAGTTAGGCCATCTGGCCCCGCCGCTTTGCCCACTTTGAGATCCTTAATTACCCCCAAAACCTCTGAGCTCGTGATTTTAGTGTTAAGACTTTTCAAGTCACTGTCTTCTATGAGGTTTAGACTCGCCTTATCTAAGAATCGGGTTATTTGAAGGGTTATGTCTCCTGAGACCACCTTTTTCCCGTCATAAAGACTCTCGTAATATTGCGCAAATCTGTCTGAAATTTCCTGCGGGTTCGAAGTAAGGGCCCCGTCACTCTTGTATATTTTGGGTATAGAAAAGAATTTAGTCCTTTCCCTCAGTTTATGCACAAGGTATCCGTCAGGCTTGTTCGCAAAAACAAAGTAGTGGGCTTTCAATTTCAGAGCCGCTCTTATAGAAGCGTCATTTAGGATCTTGGCTAATTCCTTTCGCTTAGCAACTAACGTCTTATATGTTCTGTCCGATAGCGTGCGCTGGTGATCCCTTTCTAATTGCTCTACTTCTTTCTGTAGTGTATTAACTAATTTAGTTGAGTTCTTGTTGTATACCGTCTTCTCCTTTATGAGAAGCCCTCTCAGAAAAGGCTTATGTGCCGCCCATGTCATTAACGGGTTTCTCACTGAGCCTGCATTAATATCCCAAAACTCTTTTAAAGCTTTCTGTATCCTATCGCGGGTCTCAGGGTTCTTTAGTAGTGTCGGGTTGTATGTCCATGACCTATGTCTAGTAAAGTTAACAAGTCCTGAAAGCTCCAAGAGCACCGTCGAATGGTCTGACCAAGCACAGGCCTGCGTGTTCGATGCCACCAAGTTGGGCGTCATAATTTGGCTAACAAATATATAGTCAAGAGTGGAATATGTCCTGTGGGCTGGAGAATAATAGGTGTAATCGTGTCCCTGGTTACCCACTGCCTCCCAAGAGTCGACTAGGTTGTGTTCCTCTAATGAGCTTCTAATTGACTTAATGATACTATTGTGTCTATGTTGTTTACTGGTTACCTTCCCAAGGCCTGACCCGTCTGCTGGATTCATGTTTACATTAAAGTCACCTGCTAGGACTAACCTGGATCTCGACCACTGTGTGAGCAAATGTGATACCTTGGTGAAAAAAGCATTTTGCGTTTCATTGGGCGCATAGACATTACAAAGCACTATGTCTGTGTCCTGGCATGTACCCTGAATTATAATAAATCGCCCTTCCTTATCTTTGCATACCTTATGTATCACGAAATCAAGGGATCTGTGAATTAAGATGGAAACCCCCCTTTTCTTGGTGTCAGATGTGGAATGGAAATGTTGTGGGAAGTGGTGTGACCAAAACTTTGGGATAGTCTCCTTAACAAAGTGTGTCTCCTGTAAAAATATGACCTTGGCCTTTGATTTCAGATATTGGGTTATAGCAGTTCTTCTTTTTGTGTCTGTGTTAAGACCCCTCACGTTGTGAGAGATCAATACTAAGTTATTCGCCATCTATACTCATCCCCTCCCACTTCTCAGCATCCCCAGAACCCTTAAGCCTAAATCTTCGGTGTCCCCTGTGAGGGTAAGCACACTTCTCAATGTATTTATTCACCCTTACATTCCTTTTCCATGTTAATTGGCCCTTGTCCTTAGAGTTTTTTGGCCCCACCTGGTTAAAAAAACAAAACAATAACAAAACATTTTTTAAAACATTAACATTAACTTTTCCAGCCTTAGCTGAACAACCTCTCATCCTAAACTAGATGAAATTAACAGGCAGTAAAATTGCATTCTCTTTTGTCTTAAACAGCCTCATTGGCGCATTATTCATATAAAGGTGTAGCTCAATAAGTTGAGTCTAATGAGAGTTCAGTGTTTTATCAACTTAAATATGCTCGCCTCCTAGAGGGAATCTCAGGCCCTACCAGGTGTCTGAGGGTATCTTCGGCCTACTACTTATCAGAGCCTGAGATAAACATCAGTCCATAAACAAGTTTAGTCGTTAACCTTTTGTTAGAGTCCCTCTACATATCAGATGAGCCCGAGAGCTCCATTCAGTCACAACCTGTGAAAACAAAAATTACACACACAACAAGTTATAATACTCATCTGTCCATTGGTCAGTCCACATGGTGAGGTCCCTGGCCTCATGACGAGTAGTCCGTTATCGCTTGATCTTCTCAAGCAGTTTCATAAAACTTCTGATGTTTACTCCTGTACGGGACTGCTCTTAAAGACTCAAGTCTTCCTTTTCTTTTCGGGTATCTTACTCCACTTTTTCTGAAATGGCTTTCCACTCCGAGAGTCATCTCCTGAAGTTGTTCTCTGCTGTTGTGGAGCCGGGGGATCCAACCTCAGTCTCTTGCATGTCTCTGGGATTTCTTCCGGGTCTCTGATGGAGAAAGTCCTGTTCTCCCATGTGATATGCAGGGCAAATGGAAATCCCCATCTATAAGGGATTTGATTCTTCCTGAGCAGTGAGGTAAGCGATCTAAGGGCGCCTCTTCGCTGCAGTGTCCTCAGACATAAGTCCTGGTAGAACTGGACAACATTACCCTGGTGTTTAAATGTGGGATTTCTGCGGGCTGCTGTTAGAATTTCTTCTTTCTCCTGATATCGTAGCATCTTAACTATGATATCTCGTGGCGGGTCCTCTCCTTTAGGTTTTGGTCGAAGGGCCCTATGTGCCCTCTCAATCTGAAATTTCTCCTCTCCGCCACCTCCTGTGATTCCTTGAAAAAGAGTAAGCAGGTACATATTCAGATCTTTAGGAGTCACAGACTCAGGCACCCCTTTTAAGCGAATATTACAGCGGCGACTGCGATTTTCCAGGTCCTCAAGTTTGTCGTATACCTCTTCCAATTCTTTTTGCTGTGAGGACACTTGCTTTGTGATCTCATTCAAGCCTTCCACCAGGGCCTCATCGCTGTCTTCCAGGGAATTTACCCTAGAGCCTAATTCTCCCACTTCCTGTTTAAGCTCCGCTACACTGTTAGTTACTGTGTTCTGCAAGGCTTCCATTTTTTCCAACAGTCTCTCAAAGTTTGTGGCTATGTCTTGCTTTGAGACTAAATGCTCTAGGTCAGCTTTTGTGATTGGTGAAAGATTTCCAGCTCCTGCCTGAAGTCTGCTATCAGCTTCTCTTTCCTCATCTGATTGGGGAGACTGTTGATCTGGGGATTTTTCATTTCTTGAGGACTTAAAAAAAATGGGTGCCGTGGGTTGCCTGCTTACTGAAGTAGCTTTCACATTTCTTCTAGCAGCCATTGTTCAAGCTTCCCTAAGCTTTATCAGGGTCTGTTGTCAATGAACTACAATGGGTACAGATTTTTGTTAATAAAATATAAATCTTCTCTGTTCCCAGAAACTCTGTACCCTGCACCACTCTTATCTCCCAGCAGCCACCAGTCCCAGTCTCAAATGTCCTTGTGTTGCTGTTTTAATTCTGCCTACATGTAGCTGTCATGTATCACGCTACCTGAATTTATCCTCCTCTTATCTGTGCTGTCCGTAACAGATTTGACTAGCCAGGGTATGCCTCAGCCCTATGCAAACTTCCTCCCCTGCAGGCCGCCATCAAACTTATCTCTGTGTCTCCCCCAGCACCATTTGAGCCGTTCACAGGGGACCTGCGCTTGTCCTTGAATTACAGCAGCCCGCTCTTAACTCTATGATATCTCTTGTCCCCTCCGTACCTTCATCTCACTGTGTGGCCGCCATGTCAGGTCCGAGGACGATCCCTGCACCGCTATTATTCTCCCCTGCTAGACACTCCTCTTGCAGCAGCGTGACTCAAGCTTGTTCTCCGTGAGCACCGTTTGCTCATATGTGGCTTGCTGTGTGCTGCGGCACTTAATCCAGCCCCAGTATAAGGTGAGACATTATTACCCGCTCCATGCGGGCTCCAAACATGGCCGCCAATCCCCTTCCCTGCTGCTTTCTATTCTACAACTCTCCGTGTCTGGGCTTACACGCTGCGAGTTAGCGCAATTGAAAACCGGACCCTCCGGTAAGTGTCATAAAGGGGGTCAGATGAGTTGGTAGGCAGATTCACATCATAGGCGCCTGAAAGCAAAATTAACTGCCTGGAGCACTTCTCCTAAGCGTCCATTCCTTAGCCTCCTCAGGCTCCGCCTCCTTCTCAAATGTATTTAAAGGTACACTGAACCCAATTTTTTTTCTTTTGTGATTCAGATAGAGCATGCAATTTTAAGCAACTTTCTAATTTACACCTATTATAAATTTTTCTTCATTCTCTTGCTTTCTTTATTTGAAAAAATAGCATCTAAGCTATTTTTTTGGGGTTCAGAACCATGGAAAGCACTTGTTAATTGGTGGGTGAATTTATCCACCAATCGGCAAGAACAACCCAGTTTGTTCACCAAAAATGGGCCGGCATCTAAACTTACATTCTTGCATTTCAAATAAAGATACCAAGAGAATGAAGACAATTTGATAATAGGAGTCATTTAGAAAGTTGCTTAAAATAGCATGCTCTATCTGAATCACAAAAGAAAAAATTTGGGTTCAGTGTCCCTAATATGCCCTATACAGAACTAAAGATTTTGTTGGTGCTCTATAGTGAATAATAATACGTTATCTATACAATGTACATAAAGATCGGTAAACTGTCACAAGACGGTGGCACTCTTTCTGTGAGTGAGGACAAGCCTCTAACACCCCTCAACTTCCCTTGTGGCCACCAGAGCTATGTTACACAGACACTAAATAAACCAGATAGGCTGAGTACATGTGTTTTTTTGGATGGTTGACTGAAAATGAGCTGCAATTTCTTGACCAGGAATAAATTCCAGTTGAAAGTCACCTACTGCATGATCTGGTCTGGTCAGAGGGACATGAGGGTAATCTTATGGTGGCTGCGGTGAAAAGCTTTAGAAATGGTAATAGCAGCCCCAGCAGGGGATACATATGTATGATGAGCTATCTTCAGCCCTAATTGTGTAGCCCTAGGAAGAGCCCCTCAGTGTGTTGCTGAATACAGCTGCCCTGGGGTCACCGTCATCAAAGACACAAAAAAAAAAAAAAAAAAAAAAAAAAAAAAAAAAACAGATTAGTCCCCTCCGAGCACTAAGAGAGGGTTTATATGGAGAGACGCTGCTAACGGCTGAGAGATGCTGCTGATTGAAGTCTGAGAGTTTGATCGTGTTATTCTAGCTGGGGGAAGTACGCTGGATTTATATCTGAGACTATAGTTACAGAAGCTTCTCCCTTTAGTGGTATCACAAAGCCCCTTGTTACAGATTTAGTAAAGCTTCTCCTTATCAACTGTTTCATCAAAGCAACACAGACAGGTGCTTATGTAGTAGCAAGAGAATTAGTCGCCTGAGTAGGGCATGCAGGGCTTGTCCTATACAGCCACTGGGAATGGTGCACAGCTGTGTGTATATGACAGGCACTGGGCAATTATAATTTGCAAAAAGTTCAGGGGCTTAAGCTCAAAAGTACTTATAAAGGTCCTCCCCAAATCCTTATCCAAGGCTTTGAAGCAGAGATGTCACCACCCATAAATGCCAGTAACACACATAGGGCAATGAATTAACACCTGTGTGTCAGAGACCCCTTATCTGCCAGTAACATTGCAGTGATTTAAACCATTTAACTGCCAAGAGTATCATATATTAGAATATAGATGCTATACGGTTATAGGTACTAGATACTGTTATACTGTACTAGATACAGTTTAAAATATAAGTTCTTAAAGTAAAATTATAGGAAAAAATAGGTAAAGTATATAAAATTACATTTCAATTGTTTGCGCTTCATATAACTATTTTTTATGGTGCAAAATATGAGGTAAATACCCCTTCCTTTCATCACCTAGATACCAATCTCATGTTTTCAATGTAGTAAGCCCCTCTTATCAGGCGGTTTTCAGACATTTACACTGGTTTTTGCCAGTGCTGAGCTAGCAGCCCCTCAGCGCCATATAATTAGCTGACTGATATAGCATAAAGGCGGCCTTACTGAATGATGAATCGCTGCCCTTTATCTAAAGATGTGAGATACAAAAGCCAGGGTTGCCTCTCCAGATTCCTGGCCCAGCTCAAAGCAAGTGCCTAGAATAAAGGTGACATTAACAGTTTCTCATTACACCCCCACCAGCATGACACCATGCTAAACACAGCAAAGCTGATAATGCCTTCCAAACACTAAACTCAATTATAGACAAAGTGCTAATTACAGACAGATATAATAAAATATTGTGCTCTCAGCCGGAGAGTAGTGAGATCTGCTCTATACAGGAAAGGGTTAACCCAAGGATGAACAAAATGGTCTTTTTTACCGAGGATTGAGCTGGTATTTTAAGCAGTTTCTATCCAGCTCTTTGCAAATTCTTCAGGATTTCAGCTGAAGATTTATAGAAATACATTTTTAGAAAAGGCAATTACTGTATTGGAAAACGGAATGCCTTAAATGGCTGTGAATAAAAGGTTGGTAATTGCAGAGTTAATGCTCTGCTTGATCCCTCAGAGAGCGCAGCAGCGGCGGCGTAATGACCAGTACAAGCCTGGAAAAACAGAAACATAATCAGTATTTTATATATTTCTATTATTGCCAGCTGCAACTTTTTACCAATTGTGTCTCTTAGATTTGTGTTTTATTCCAGGGGCCCCAAACTAGGCTTGCCACCCTTAGTTCAGGCCAAACATGCATAGCACAGCAAAACAGTTTTTGCAGAGTACACACTGTGGGGCCTATTTATGAAAGGCCTGTCGGACATGATCCGACATTGCGGATCAGGTCCGAAAGACCTCGCTGAATGCGCAAAGCAATACGCTCTCTGCATTCAGCATTGCACCAGCAGCACTTGTGAACTGCTGGTACAACACTGCCCCCTGCAGATTCGCGGCCAATCGGCCGCTAGCACACACACTCTTTCTTCCACTGTGAAAGAATGTGTGTGTGAAAGAAAGAATGTGTGTGTGAAAGAAAGAATGTGTGTGTGAAAGAGAGAATGTGTGTGTGAAAGAAAGAATGTGTGTGTGTGTGAAAGAGAGAATGGGGTCAATTTATCAAGCTCCGTATGGAGCTTGATGCCCCGTGTCTAAAGACCACTGCTCCATAACCTGTCTGCCTGCTCTAAGGGGGCGGACAGAAATCAACCCACAGAAATCAACACACACACATTCTTTCTCATACACACACATTCTTTCTCATACACACATACACATACACACACTCTCATACACACACATTCTCTCATACACACACACATTCTCACATACACACACATTCTTTCTTTCCCACACACATTCTTTCTTTCACACATTCTTTCTTTCACACACACACACTCTTTCTTTCACACACACACACACACACACATTCTTTCTTACACACATTCTTTCTTACACACACACATTCTTTCTTACACACACACATTCTTTCTTACACACACACATTCTTTCTCATACACACATACACACACATTCGTTCTTTCACACACATTCTTGACCTTCTGAGTCGTCCATTAACCGGCCCCTTAATCACATAACCATTAAACTTTAACATAAAATAAGACAGACACATATTCGTGGTATACAATTTTGGCCACAGCCTGTTTATTAACTTAACATAAAAACTTAAATAACGTCATAAATAACAAAATGCAATAATACCCAAATAACCTATTGCATTTACCCAAGCTTTATTATTATTATTATTGTGCTAGCCTCACATTAACATAACTTTAACGAACTCTCAAGGTTAATATTTTTTATCTAAGACCAGACTGTCTTTTAGCTCAGCTGGACTTAGCAAGATGCTAAGTCCGTTCCATCCAGACTTATAACCAGCTCCAAGGGACCCTGTGCCCAAGGAGCAAATTACTTAGCCCTCCCACCCCTTGGGGAGGCTACCAACCAGCCGTTTTCATGCCTTGGTCTGAAAATTGATGATGGTAGCACACCGCCAAAAACTGGGAAGTCACCACTTTCCCAGTTCCGCCACCCCTCACATCAGCAATTGAAGTTTTTCTTGAATGGCCAGAATGAAAAGCCGAACACCAAATTAGTTCAAGTGAACGCCATCCTGCAAATAAAACTCACCATTCCCCACATCCTCCAAGTCCGTATGATGGACCACTGCCCCATTAATTCTCCTCATAAAAGATAAGACCAACTTGTTTACCTTATGCCTGCTGTTGTCCAACCTACCCTGGTCCCAGGCCGCTCACCAATGTAAGCGTGGCACCATTGCGGACCACACAATCAGTAATCCAGGAAACAGATCCCGTAAATGAGACAAATCCCGCTTAATCCTCCTAACCAGCTCTTTTTTTGGCAAGAACCCCAAATCGTTGCCCCCAGCATGAACTACAAGGACATTGGGACAAGGGAATTGTCTTGAATAACCCACCACAGAAAACAAAACCTGGTCCCACCGCAGGCTCCGAATGCCAAACCAGCGAAACACTGCCTTCTCCCTTCCAAAACCAAGCTGTAGGCCATCTTCCTTGGACAGAAATATCTTGCTGAACAAGCAAAGACTCCCATTCCCCCCAATTTTTGAATAAGCTCTCCAAGAACTCGGAGCCAAGGAAGATCTCACCAAATCGGCAAGTCCCCCGTACCAAGACTCCATAAGTATTCCAGCACTTCTTTTCCCAACTCGTCTGCAAACGGAGCCAGCTCCTGAAATCGCCGCCACTGAAAATGAGAAAGTGCGTCATCGATCAAATTGTTGACCCCAGGTATGTGTTTTGCTTTAACCAACACATTCAATCTCATACACTGCAAAACGAAGACCCTCAACAGACGAATCACAGGAGGAGAAGATGAGGTCAAACCATTGATCGCAGACACAACACCCATGTTATCAGTGAATAACAGGACTGACCTGTCCCAAAATTTGGCACCCCACACAAACAGAGCCACCACTATCGGGAAAAATTCCCAAAACACCAAATTCGTTATGACCTCACTCTCCACCCACTCCGCAGGCCAAGTGGCCGCACACCATCTACTCCCAAAGATGGCGCCAAAACCTTTACTCACTGCAGCATCCGTCATCAGTCTGAGCTCCTCGCTCGAGAACCTGGAAGCCTGAATCAAAGCAGACCCATTAAAATTTTCCAGAAAAACTTTCCAAACTCTAAGATACTTCTTAATGGGCAAAGTCAAACGTATAAAATGATGAGGCTGCCGAACGCCAGCCGTAGCTAATGATAGCCTGCGACAAAAGACCCTACCAACCGGAATGATTCGACACGCAAAATTCAATTTGCCAATCGAGTCGATAGTAATCCCCAAGAAACTTAGAACTGTTACCGGGTCCTTAGATTTCTCAAATGCAATAGGCACACTAAAGTCCTCAGCCACATGGTAAAAAGTATCTCGCAACACCCCACAAACAGCATTGTCTGCTGGGCCCACAAATAAAAAATCATCCAGGTAGTGTACAACCGACAAAAACCCAGATTGTTCTTTGACCACCCACTCCAAAAATGTGCGCACAAAAAAAAAAAAAAAAAAAAGAGTGAGCACAAGATAGAGCACCCCATGGGAAGTCACAGGTCAACAAACACTTTTCCCTCAAAACAACAGCCAAGCAACTTGTGAGAGACCGGGTGCACCGGAAGCAAACGAAAAGCCGACTCAATGTCGACTTTTGCCATTAGGGCGCATTTACCCGCCGTTCTCACCAGGTTAACCGCCGAATCAAAAGACGCGTACTTTACAGACGCTAGTTCAGGCGGAATACCATCATTGACCAAACTACCCCTCGAGAAAGACAGATGATGGATTAACCGAAACTTCCTGGGTTCCTTTTTTGGGACCACGCCCAACAGAGATATCCGCAAGTCCGGGAAAGGCAAGGAAACAAAAAGCCCCGCCATCCTGCCCAACTCAACTTCCTTAAAAAGCTTGCCCCTCACCACCTGAGGCCACTCCCTAGCAGACTTCAAATTTCCAGCAAAATGATCAGAACCCCCGACTGAGGGGATAATAAAACCGAAGGTAAAGCCGTGCAGTAACCTGGCCACCTTCTCCCGACAACCCCAGCTACTGGCGTAACGACCTAACCAGGGCTCCATCCTTACTACCTTGATTGGGGACACCCCCTTCCTTAGGGGGATCCGGCTTACCCCCGACTTTTCCTTTCCTGAAGCATTTTGTGAAAGCATGAGTTCCCCCACACCCCAAACACTTGTGCCGGAACTTACAGGAAGACTGCCACTTACACTGCCCCTCATTATACGCAAAGTAGAAACCCTTCCTGCCCGTTGACTGGGAAGCAGATACGGCCGGACTGCCGGCCGCGGACCAAAACGACTGCGCCGCCCTCAGCGGAGTCATAACTTTGAGCCAGAGACCCATGTCCTGGTCATCCCATCTCATAGTAGGCTTGACCGCAAGCCGTTTATGAAAATTCTCATCCTATGTCCACCACGCCATACCCCTATACATACGCTGAGCTGCGGCAATTTCATCTAAATAGCAGAAAATAGAAGCCCCCTGATCCGGAAACTTTTCAGCCATGACACTAGTGTAAATTACAAATGCCTGGAATCAATTGGTAAAGGTTTTAGGCCGTTTCTCATAACACTTCTTCCTCTCCTCATCCTCTTTCTTAGAACTGTCCTTCTTGTAATCATCAGGTATCTCAAACGACTGTTCCAAAGGAAGCAAGGAAAACAATTCAATATACTTCCTGGAACAGATCTTATCCCTAAGTTCCTTGGTCAAGTGTAGACCCAAAGGACCAATGGTACAAAGGCAAGACCAGGACTTGGCCGTATCGGCCACATGGAGCTCTGGGGACTCAGAGTGCCTTGCAAAACTGCAGGAACCGAAGCAATTATGGAAGGGAGAGCGCCAACAGGAACAGCTAGCTGAGCACCTCCAGTTGAACTGACCGGAACTACCAGAGGGACCCCAACCCCAGGAGGAACCCAATGCTTCGTGGCTGGCGGCTGAGGCACCGTGGAGACAACAGAAGCCTCAACTGAACACAATAACGCTCTCAGGCCCTCAAACAACTGCATTGAAACCCTATCATCACCAACAGCCCCACCAGTCAAACCACATAAAGAACCTTGTAACTGTGATGAAGCCATGGTCTCACCTGTCACAGCCGTCACCTCCGGCGCCTCTGTCTGAGGCAGAACTTCACTCTCTGTCCCAACCATGACTGGATACCTTCTGTCAGGGTGCCAGGAATCAGACTGAGACGAGAAGTGCAAAAATAATCACACCTTTATTAATAGCAAAAAATATAATAAAAAGTCCACAAGTCTAATAACAAGCCAGGAGTCAAAACCAGAGCTGGTAGTCAAACGAGCCGAGTCTTGAGCCAAAGTGAATAGTCAGACGAGCTGGAATCAGGAACAAGGAAAACAGCAGAGTCAGGAACAAGCCAGGCATCAGGAACCAGGAAGGACGTCAGGCAGCCAGGTAATACACAGGAACGCTCACAAACAGGTCTGAGACAATGCAAAGGCAAAGCATACTGAACAGAGGCCCTTAAAATAATAAGTGATGACATCACAATTCTGAGACTGCATCCTGTCTCACATGGATGATGCACACCAGTCTGGCCATAAAAGGAAGTGCAGGAAATGAGCAGCATCCCCCACAATGCACCAAGTCAGGAAGAGAGGTGAGTAAAATGGCTGCCAGCAGCACATGGCAAACACAACAGGGAAAAAACCCTAACAGTACCCTCCCCTCAACGACCCCTCCCCCGCGGGAGGACAAAAGGCTTATTGGCATGGAAGGCACGGAGGGCGGGAGCATGAACATCAGAGGAGGGAACCCAAGAATGCTCCTCCGGACCGTAGCCCCTCAAGTGAACCAAATACTGTACACGGCCCCTGGACATACGAGAGTCAATAATGCTGCTGACGTCATACTCCTCATGGTTGTCAACAAAGATAGGACGGGACGAGGCAACACAGTGGTAAACCGATTACAAACCAATGGTTTCAAGAGGGAGACATGAAAAACACTGGAGATGCGCATAGCAGGAGGAAGGTCAAGAGCGTAGGCCACAGGATTAACCCGTCTTAGTATTCGAAAAGGACCAACATATTGGGGAGCCAATTTATTGGAAGGTACACAAAGGTTCAAGTTGCGGGAGGACAGCCAAACTCTCTGACCAACCTGGTAGGAAGGTGCGGGCAGACACCTATGATCAGCCTGGAACTTTTGGCGCTGCGTAGAAGGATGAAGGCAATCCTGAATCTGCACCCACATGGAACGGAGTTGCCGGAGATGCTCCTCCAAAGCCGGAATACCCTGAGACATGAATGAATCGGGCAACAAGGATGGTTGAAACCCATAATTCGCCATGAACAGGGATAACTTGGAGGAAGCATTAATAGCACTATTACGAGCAAACTCTGCCCAAGGTAACAGTTCAGACCAATTATTGTGGTGATCTGAGACATAGCAAAGGAGGAACTGTTCCAGAGCTTGATTAGACCATCCGCAGCCCCATTAGATTGAGGGTGATATGCTGAGGAGAAGGAAAGCTGAATCCCCGTTTGAGCACAAAAGGAATGCCAAAATCTGGAGACAAACTGGCTACCCCGGTCCGACACTATCTCCTTGGGTAACCCATGTAAACAGAAGACCTCCCGGGCAAAAATTGAAGCAAGCTTCTGAGCGGTAGGCAGCTTCATCAATGGAATGCAATGTGACATTTTAGAAAAATCGTCAACCACCATAAGGATAACAGTATTGCCATTGGAAACAGGGAGCTCGACAATGAAGTCCATTGAAAAATGTGTCCAAGGACGCTCACCATTAGCAACAGGTTGAAGAAGACCCACAGGAAGACGTTGAGGAGTCTTATTCTGTGCATAAACTGAGCAGGAGGCAACATACGCAGCAACATCAGAACGAAGACCTGGCCACTAGAATTGTCGAGTGACAAACCAAATCATTTGGTTCTTGCCTTAAGGACCTGCAGCTTTAGGATAGTGGTAAGTGTGCAGAAGTTTAGTTCGAAGATTCTCAGGCAGCCAGGTAATACACAGGAACTCTCACAAACAGGTCTGAGACAACGCAAAGGCAAAGCATACTGAACAGAGGCCCTTAAAATAATAAGTGATGACATCACAATTCTGAGACTGCATCCTGTCTCACATGGATGATGCACACCAGTATGGCCATAAAAGGAAGTGCAGGAAATGAGCAGCATCCCCCACAATGCACCAAGTCAGGAAGAGAGGTTGCACAACATTGACCCCTTTTCCACCAATATTCCTCGCCAAACCCTTACCTCTCTGGGGCACAGCCCTAGCACCTCTCCCCCTAAGAATGGCCGCTCTGGCCATCCGCCCCCCCCTGATGCAAGGGAACTCTACCCAAACCACTACCCCTGTCCGCAGGCAGAACTTGAGGCCTAAAATGACCCTCATGCTCTCCAGTACCCCTACCCCTGTGTGTGCCCCCACCTACCCCAACCGTAGAATCAAGGGGCTGCTCAAAAAATTCCTCCTCAGGATTCAATCGAATGGTGTCCGTCCAAGATTCAGCTAGGCGGAAATGGTCCTCCTCACCGCCGTCACATGGCACAGTACCCTGCAATTTGGACACCCTCAATCCTGCTACAGAAACATTATGGTTAACACCCACAACTGTGCCATCACAAGGGGAATGACCCACAGCAGACCCAAACAAAGCCCCCCTCCGTGAAGACTGCCCAGACCCCTTAAATGTAAACTGATCCTGTGCCTATCACCCTATAAGAACCGGAGGAGGGATCGCCTCCTCACCCTCTGAGGTGTTTGGGAAAGAGTCAATAAGGACTGGGTCTAAATATACATTAGGGGCCCTCATACCACGTGAACCCCTCCCCCACCACACCTTCTAACAGGCCTAGAGGACCGCACAGGCTGCCCTTTATGAAGTACTCTCCCAGAGCCCTTCCCCCTGAAATGACCTCTAACACGAGGCTCTTCTCCAGTATCAACAATTGGCCCAGGAACATAGAGATCGGTAAATAATGGTGGGCTGACCCCCCTTAACTCCCCTCCAATTGGCCAAGAATCAATAACCATGAAATCCCCACCAGAAATACCCCCTTCATCACCCTGTGCCCCTTGTCCACCCTCAACACAATCACCCCCCGAAATATTTACTGCTTCAGTAGATTGCACATTCCCCGTGGTATCAGCCCCCAACAACAATGTGCTCCCCAATTCAGGTCCCTCCGGGCCGTGTCTCAGCTCCTGTAACATCTCACATGCCAACAACGATCGATCTGCGTGGGCCTCAACATCCGCTTCCACCGTCACTGACCGCCGGGTAACGCCCAAGGCCCCAGGTGCAGGCACATCCGACGCCACTCCCGACTCTTAAACGGCCTCCTAGTGTCCCTGCTAGGACTTCTTCTGCGCCACATCCCGTGAGGTCTCTGCTCAGCTGAGCCGAACAGAAGGCCGTGACCACCGCGCGGGACGTGTTCTAGGAGCTGCAGTTTCCTCCTCAGCGACAGCCTCCTCAGTTCCTAGAAGATTGGACATGCGATCCCGGATCCAGGCAGGACCCCTCTCATCAGCCATGGAATGGAACTTCAAGAGCAGCTCCTCGATCTCCATGCTCCAACGCCCAGGGAATCTTCAAAATCTTCACCCAAAATTGTTGACCCCAGGTATGTGTTTTGCTTTCACCCACACATTCAATCTCATACACTTCAAAATGAACACCCTCAACAGACGAATCACAGGAGGAGAAGATGAGGTCAAACCATTGATCGCAGGCACAACACCCATGTTATCAGTGTATAACAGGACTGAGAGCTGCCGAACACCAGCCGTAGCTAACGATAGCCTGCGAAAAAAGACCCTACCAACCGGAATGATTCGACACGCAAAATTCAATTTGCCAATCAAGGACTGCATGTCAACTAGCTTAACTTTAGAGGGGACGAAAGGAAACGCAAAAAGAACTTCAACCAAATCCTGTACCTTATTGACAGACAGCCTACATTCCATCAACACAGAGTCGATAGTAATCCCCAAGAAACTTAGAACTGTTACCGGGCCCTTAGATTTCTCAAATGATAGAGGCACACCAAAGTCCTCAGCCACACGGTAAAAAGTATCTTGCAACACCTCACAAACAGCATTGTCCGCTGGGCCCACAAATAAAAAATCATCCAAGTAGTGTACAACCGAAGAAAACCCAGACTGTTCTTTGACCACCCACTCCAAAAATGTGCTAAAACTTTCAAAGAGTGAGCACAAGATAGAGCACCCCATGGGAAGGCACAGGTCAACAAACACTTTTCCCTCAAAACAACAGCCAAGCAACTTGTGAGAGACTGGGTGCACCGGAAGCAAACGAAAAGCTGACTCAATGTCGACTTATGCCATTAGGGCGCATTTACCCGCCGTTCTCACCAGGTTAACCGCCGAATCAAAAGACATGTACTTCACAGACACTAGTTCAGGTGGAATACCATCGTAGACCAAACTACCCATTGGGAAGTACAGATGATGGATCAACCGAAACTTCCCGGGTTCCTTTTTGGGACCACGCCCAACAGAGATATCCGAATGTCCGGGAAAGGCAAGGAATCAAAAAGGTCCCTCACCACCTGAGGCCACTCCCTAGCAGACTTCAAATTTCCAGCAAAATTATCAGAACCCCCGACTGAGGGGATAATAAAACTGAAGGTAAAGCCGTGCAGTAACCTGGCCACCTTCTCCCAACAACCCCAGCTACTTGCGTAATGACCTAACCAGGGCTCCATCCTTACTAACTTGATTGGGGACACCCCCTTCCTTAGGGGGATCCAGCCTAACCCCCGACTTTTCCTTTCCTGAAGCATTTTGTGAAAGCATGAGTTCCCCACACCCCGAACACTGGTGCCGGAAATTACAGGAAGACCCCCCCATTACACTGCCCCTCATTATACACAAAGCAGAAACCCTTCCTGCCCGTTGACTGGGAAGCAGATACGGCCGGACTGCTGGCCATGGACCAAAAGGACTGCGCCGCCCTCAGCGTTGTCATAACTTTGAGCCAGAGACCCATGTCCTGGTCATCCCATCTCATAGTAGGCTTGACCGCAAGCCATTTACGAAAATGCTCATCGTATGTCCACCACGCCATACCCCCATACATACGCTGAGCTGCAGCAATTTAATCTAAATAGCAGAACATAGAAGCCCCCTGATCCGGAAACTTTTCAGCCATGACACTAGCGTAAATTACAAATGCCTGGAACCAATTGGTAAAGGTTTTAGGCAGTTTCTGATAACGCTTCTTCCTCTCCTCATCCTCTTTCTTAGAACTGTCCTTCTTGGAATCATCAGGTATCTCAAACGACTGTTCCAAAGGAAGCAAGGAAAACAATTCAATATACTTCCTGGAACAGATCTTATCCCTAAGTTCCTTGGTCAAGTGTAGACCCAAAGGACCAATGGTACAACAGCAAGACCGGGACTTGGCCATATTGGCCACACGGAGCTCTGGGGACTCAACAAGAGTGCCTTGCAAAACTGCAGGTACCGAAGCAATTACGGAAGGGAGAGCGCCAACAGGAACAGCTAGCTGAGCACCTCCAGTTGAACTGACCGGAACTACCAGAGGGACCCCAACCCCAGGAGGAACCCAAGCCTTCGTGGCTGAGGCACCGTGGAGACAACAGAAGCCTCAACTGAACACAATAACGCTCTCAGGCCCTCAAACAACTGCATTAAAACCCTATCATCACCAACAGCCCCACCAGTCAAACCACATAAAGACCCTTGTAACTGTGATGAAGCCATGGTCTCACCTGCCACAGCCGTCACCGTCTGTCTGTCTGAGTCAGAACTTCACACTCTGTCCCAACCATGACTAGCTCCCTTCCCAATGAACTGGTGCCAACTTGAGGAACCTGTAAAACACCAACTGTATGATCCCAAAAGTAGTCAGATTGTGCCGAACTTGCGTTCGGAACATCTGTAGTCACGTAAGCATCGATCTGTGTCGGACTGAGTTCGGCGGATCGTATGTTAAGTCACAAAATTCTACTTTTGCCGGTCTGTAGGGTTTGATAACTAAGGGGAATCAGGCTCGCCACAAATACGCTGCGGAATTCCAGCGTATTTGCGGTTGACGGCTTGATAAGTAGATGCCATGGTCTTTATTATGTCATATTGTCTTCCCACCAATTCCACTTTGCAGCAGTTTCATGTATAGGCCAGGGTGCCAGATTGAGTCAAATGCTTTTTTGAAGTCCACAAAACATGCAAACACCTTCCCTGATGGTGAGCTTTTCACATACTTGTTAGTGATAGCTTGTAATGTGAAGATGTGGTCTGTGGTTCTTTGTTTAGGGAGGAAACCTATCTGACTCATCTGCAGGGTTCTGCTGTCTATTAGAAATTTTAATATTATCTGGTTCAGGATTGTGCAGAAAAGTTTGCTCACATTGCTGTTTACACAGACTCCCCTGTAGTTATTTGGGTCAGTTAGATTCCCATGTTTGTGGATTGGGGTAACCAGACCTTCTGTCCATGTTTCTGGGAAGTGCCCTGATTGTAAGATGTAAGTTTTTTGAGAGCCTCTTGGAGCTGTGGGCTGCTGAGAATCAGCATCTCGTTTAGTATATGGTCCATAAGCTTTTCTTGGTTTTAATGACCTTATGCTTTCTGCAACTTCCTGTAGTGTGAAGGGGAAGTCTAGAGGAGTTTGATAGTTCTTTATTACATTTTCTAAATTTAACAGTTTTTCACGAGTTTCTTTTTGTGACATACTGAGCTTATTAGGTTCTAGATCTTTGTATAATGTTTGAAAATAATCTGTCCATATGTCACCATCTTGGATTGGAATATGCCCAATGGCTTTTGATGTGAATTTTTCCACAAGCTCCAAAAGGAATTATTACCTGTTGATTCTTGAATTTGGGAAAGTGTTTTATTTAGGTGGTTTATTTTCTTGTGTTTGAGGGTGGATTTGTACTCTTTTAGTTTACGGTTATATGTGCACCTCAGATCCTCTCGCAGTGGTTCTCTGTGTTTAAGGTTTGATCATTTTCTCACCTCAAGTCTTAAGGCTGCACATTCTTTATCAAACCAGTCATTTTTATTGTTATTTTTTCTTTGTCTTTTGTCTGACAGTTTAAGGTATTTGTTTGCTGCTCTATGGAGAATAGTTGTTAAATCATTTGCTGCTTTATTTGTGTCATATGGAGTATAACTGTAGCTTCTAATAATGAAAGCATTAATTTGATTAGTTATCTCCTCAGTTTCCAAGCTGTTCATAAAGATTCCCTTACTTTGTTGGGACCACAGGTAAATTAGTGGGCATTCTGTACCGATGTTTCCTGGCTTTCCAGAAAGTGGCAATGACACTTTTACCACTTTTACCACTTGATGAGTTAAATGTAAAACTTCCCAGCCTGTCTCCAGTTACCCTTCCATTTACAATGTACAGACCTAATCTTTTACAAACATCAAGGAGTTTTTTCCCATGTGTGTTTATTATTTTATCATAGCTGTTTCTCTGAGTGTCCATCAGGGTGTCAAAATTCATACTCTTTCCAAATATATGTTTATTTCCTTGGCTGGGGGTACAGTCCCTTGCATTGCTTGTGCGAGCATTCATGTCTCCTATTAGCATAATTTGTCCTTTTGTTTGAAAGTTTGAGATCTCCCCCTGCAGTGTGTTGAAGTATTCTGGGTCATAATATAGTGATTCCCGTGGTTGAATGTATATGGCACAGAGGTAGAGATTGTGAGATGTCTGTACAAGGTTCTTTGATATTTGTATCCACAGATGTGTTGCACCTCTCTTCACTGGGGTGATAAATGTTTTGAGACTCTTTGTACCACACTAATAACCCCCCCTGAGAGTTTTGTTGTTGCAGGAATTATTAACTCTTTACAGTCCATAGGGCAAGATGATGCTGTGCTTCTATCTTGCCATGTCTCCTGTAACAAGATAATATCATGCACCTAGATTACGAGTTTTATGTTAGGGTTAAAAAGCAGCGTTGGCCGTCCCAACGCTGCTTTTTAACGCCCGCTGGTATTACGAGTCTTGCAGGTACAGGTGTACCGTTCACTTTTTTGGCCAGACTCGGAATTACCGCAAATCCACTTACGTCAATTGCATATCCTCTTTTTTTCAATGGGACTTGCATAGCACCGGTAATACGAGCGGTAGACCCTCTCCTGTCAAGCCTGGTACCGCATTTTAAAGTCAGTAGTTAAGAGTTTTACACTACAACGCCGTAGCATAAAATTCTTAACTAAAGTGCTAAAAAGTACACTAACACCCATAAACTACCTATTAACCCCAAAACCGAGGCCCCCCCACATCGCAAACACTAAAATAAAATTTTGAACCCCTAATCTGCCAAACCTGACATCACCGCCACTATAATAAACATATTAACCCCTTAACCGCCGCACTCCTGCATCACAAACACTAGTTAAATAATATTAACCCCTAATCTGCCGGCCCTAACATCGCTGACACCTACCTATATTTATTAACCCCTAATCTGCCGCCCCCAACGTCGCCACCACTATATTAAAATGTATTAACCCCTAAACCCAAGTCTGACCCTAAACCTAACACCCCCTAACTTAAATATAATTTAAATAAATCTAAATAAAAATTAATACAATTCACTAAATTATTCCTATTTAAAACTAAATACTTACCTATAAAATAAACCCTAAGCCAGCTACAATATAACTAATAGTTACATTGTAGCTAGCTTAGGGTTTATTTTTATTTTACAGGCAAGTTTGTATTTATTTTAACTAGGTACACTAGTTATTAAATAGTTATTAACTATTTAATAAACTACCTAGTTAAAATAAAGACAAATTTACCTGTAAAATAAAACCTAACCTATGTTACAATTACACCTAACACTACACTATAATTAAATAAATTCCCTAAACTAAATACAATTAATTACAATTTAAAAAAATTATCTAAAGTACGAAACCCCCCCCCACTAAATTACAGAAAACAATAAAATTACAAGAATTTTAAACTAATTACACATACTCTAATCCCCCTAACAAAATAAAAAAAAAGCCCTACCCTACACTAAATTACAAATAACCCTTAAAAGGGCCTTTGTGGGGCATTGCAGTAATCAGCTCTTTTACCTGTAAAAAAAAAAAAAAAAGTACAAATACCCCCCCAACATTAAAAACCCACCACCCACACAACCAACCCTACTCTAAAACCCACCCAACCCCCACTTAAAAAAACCTAACACTAACCCCTTGAAGATCACCCTACCGTGAGAAGTCTTCACCCAACCGGGCAGAAGTGGTCCTCCAGATGGGCAGAAGTCTTCATCCAAGCCGGGCAGAAGAGGTCCTCTCCAGACGGCATCTTCTATCTTCATCCATCCGGCGCGGAGCCGATCCATCTTCAAGACATCTGACGCGGACCATCCTCTTCAAATGACGGCCGATGCCCGTCTGGAGGACCTCTTCTGCCTGGCTTGGATGAAGACTTCTGTCCGTCTGGAGGACCTCTTCTGCCCGGCTTGGATGAAGACTTCTGCCTGTCTGGAGGACCACTTCTGCCCGGTTGGGTGAAGACATCTCACGGTAGGGTGATCTTCAAGGGGTTAGTGTTTTTTTCAGGGGGTATTGGGTGGGTTTTAGAGTAGAGTTGGTTGTGTGGGTGGTGGGTTTTAATGTTGGGGGGGGGGGGGGTTATTTGTACTTTTTTTTTACAGGTAAAAGAGCCAATTACTTTGGGGCAATGCCCCGCAAAAGGCCCTTTTAAAGGGACATTAAGCCCAAAAAATTTCTTTCATGATTCAGAATGAGCATACAATTGTAAGCAACATTCAAATTTACTTCTATAATCTAATTTGCTTCATTCTTTAGATATCCTTTGTTACAGAAATAACAATGCACATGGGTGAGTCAATCACATAAGGGAAATATGTGAAGCCACCAATCAGAAGCTACTGAGCCTATCTAGATATGCTTTTCAGGAAAGAATATCAAGAGAATGAAGCAAATTAGATGATGGAAGTAAATAAGAAAGTTGTTTAAAATGGTATTCTCTATCTGAATTATGAAAGAAAAAAATTGGGTTTAATGTCCCTTTAAGGGCTATTTGTAATTTAGTGTAGGGTAGGGCTTTTTTTATTTTGGGGGGCTTTTTTATTTTGTTAGGGGGATTAGAGGAGGTGTAATTAGTTTAAAATTCTTGTAATTATTTTATTATTTTCTGTAATTTAGTGTTTGTTTTTTTTCTTACTTTAGATAATTTTTTTTAAATTGTAATTAATTATATTTAGTTTAGGGAATTTATTTAATTATAGTGTGGTGTTAGTGTAACTTAGGTTAGGTTTTATTTTACAGGTAAATTTGTCTTTATTTTAACTAGGTAGTTATTAAATAGTTAATAACTATTTAATAACTATTGTACCTAGTTAAAATAAATACAAAGTTGCCTGTAAAATAAAAATAAACCCTAACCGCTAGATTTAGAGTTTTGTCGGTAAAGACCCGCGTAGCTAACGCAGCTTTTTTTTCCCAACGCACCCTTAAGACAACGCTGGTATTTAGAGTTGTCTGAAGGGCTGCGTTAGGCTCCAAAAAGGGTGCGTTGAGCCTAATTTACCGCCACTTCAACCCTCAATACCAGCATTGCTTACGGTAGCGGTAAGCTGGCAAAACGTGCTTGTGCGCGATTCCCCCATAGTAAACAATGGGGCAGTTTGGGATGAAAAAATACCTAACACCTGCAAAAAAGCAGCGTTAAAGGGACAGTCTACCATAGAATTGTTATTGTTTTAAAAGATAGATAATCCCTTTATTACCCATTCCCCAGTTTTGCATAACCAACACAGTTATATTAATACACTTTTTACCTCTGTGATTACCTTGTATCTAGGAACCTTCTTCCAGCCCCCTGATCACATGACTGTGACTGTTTATTATCTATTGTCTTAAATTTAGCATTGTATTGATCTTAAATAACTTTCTGTGCCTGAACACAGTGTTATCTATATAGCCCACGTATACTTTCTGTCTCTTTGTGTTGAAAAGAGATTTAAAAAGCATGTGATAAGAGGCAGCCCTCAAAGGCTTAGAAATTAGCATATGAGCCTACCTATGTTTAGTTTAAACTAAGAATACCAAGAGAAAAAAGCAAATTTGATGATAAAAGTAAATTGGAAAGTTGATTAAAATTAAAAGTCCTATCTGAATAATGAAAGTTTAATTTATACTAGACTGTCCCTTTAAGCTCCCAACGCAGCCCCATTGTTTCCTATGGGGAAACACTTTCTAAGTCTGCACCTATCACCCTAACATGAACCCCGAGTCTAAACACCCCTAACCTTACACTTATTAACCCCTAATCTGCCGCCCCCACTATCGCTGACACCTGCATTATACTATTAACCCCTAATCTGCCGCTCCGGACACCGCCGCAACCTACATTATCCCTATGAACCCCTAATCTGCTGCCCTCAACATCGCCGACCCCTATATTTATTAACCCCTAATCTGCCCCCCCCAACGTCGCCGCTATTTTACCTACACTTATTAACCCCTAATCTGCCGACCGGACCTCGCCGCTACCCTAATAAAGTTATTAACCCCTAAACCGCCGCACTCCCGCCTCGCAAACCCTATAATAAATAGTATTAACCCCTAATCTGCCCCCCCCCCACGTCGCCGCCACCTAACCAAGTATTAACCCCTAATCTGCTGACCGGGCCTCGCCGCTACTCTAATAAATGTATTAACCCCTAAAGCTAAGTCTAACCATAACACCCCCATAAATTAAATAGAATTTTAATCTAACTAAATAAATTAAATCTTATTAACTAAAGTATTCCTATTTAAAACTAAATACTTACCTGTAAAATAAACCCTAATATAGCTACAATATAACGATTAATTATATTGTAGCTATTTTAGGATTTATATTTATTTACAGGCAACTTTGTATTTATTTTAACTAGGTACAATAGCTATTAAATAGTTATTTACTATTTAATAGCTACCTAGTTAAAATAATTACAAAATTACCTGTAAAATAAATCCTAACCTAAGTTACAATTAACCCTTTAAGGACACAGCTTTCAGTTTGCTCAATTGTTTTATGACGGAAAAATTCCGTCATATGTCCTTAAGAGGTTAAACCTAACACTACACTATCATTAAATAAATTACCTACAATTACATACAATTAAATAAACTAAACTACAAAAAAAACCCCCACTAAATTACAAAAAATAAAAAAAGATGATTACAAGAATATCAGGCTAATTACACCTACTCTAAGCCCCCTAATAAAATAAAAAAGCCCCCCAAAATAATAAAGGTCCCTACCCTTTTCTAAATTAAAAAGTAACCAGCTCTTTTACCAGCCCTTCAAAGGGCTTTTTGCGGGGCATGCCCCAAAGTAATCAGCTCTTTTGCCTGTAAAAAAAAAATACAACCCCCCCCAACATTAAAACCTACCACCCACATACCCCTACTCTAACCCAAACCCCCCTTAAATAAACCTAACACTACCCCTCTGAAGATCTCCCTACCTTGAGTCGTCTTCACCCAGCCGGGCCGAAGTCTTCATCCGATGGGGCCGAAGAGGACATCCAGACCGGCAGAAGTCTTCATCCTATCTGGGCAAAAGAGGACATCCGGACCGGCAGACATCTTCATCCAAGCGGCATCTTCTATCTTCATCCATCCGACGAGGAGCGGCTCCATTTTCAAGACCTCCGGCGCGGAACATCCTTCTTCCCCGACGAATGAAGGTTCCTTTAAGTGATGTCATCCAAGATGGCGTCCCTCGAATTCTGATTGGCTGATAGGATTCTATCAGCCAATCAGATTTTTTCCTACCTTAATTCCGATTGGCTGATAGAATCCTATCAGCCAATCGGAATTCGAGGGACGCCATCTTGGATGACATCACTTAAAGGAATCTTCATTCGTCGGGGAAGAAGGATGTTCCGCGCCGGAGGTCTTGAAGATGGAGCCGCTCCTCGTCGGATGGATGAAGATAGAAGATGCCGCTTGGATGAAGATGTCTGCCGGTCCGGATGTCCTCTTCTGCCCGGATAGGATGAAGACTTCTGCCGGTCTGGATGTCCTCTTCTGCCCCATCAGATGAAGACTTCGGCCCGGCTGGGTGAAGACGACTCAAGGTAGGGAGATCTTCAGGGGGGTAGTGTTAGGTTTATTTAAGGGGGGTTTGGGTTAGAGTAGGGGTATGTGGGTGGTGGGTTTTAATGTTGGGGGGTTGTATTTTTTTTTACAGGCAAAAGAACTGATAACTTTGGGGCATGCCCCGCAAAAAGCCCTTTTAAGGGCTTGTAAAAGAGCTGGTTACTTTTTAATTTAGAATAGGGTAGGGACCTTTATTATTTTCGGGGGCTTTTTTATTTTATTAGGGGACTTAGAGTAGGTGTAATTAGTGTAATATTCTTGTAATTGTAATCATCTTTTTTTATTTTTTGTAATTTAGTGTTTGTTTTTTGTAATTTAGTTGAGTTTATTTAATTGTGTATGTAATTGTAGGTAATTTATTTAATTAATTTATTGATAGTGTAGTGTTAGGTTTAATTGTAACTTAGGTTAGGATTTATTTTACAGGTAATTTTGTAATTATTTTAACTAGGTAGCTATTAAATAGTAAATAACTATTTAATAGCTATTGTACCTAGTTAAAATAAATACAAAGTTGCCTGTAAAATAAATATAAATCCTAAAATAGCTACAATATAATTATTCGTTATATTGTAGCTATATTAGGGTTTATTTTACAGGTATTTAGTTTTAAATAGGAATACTTTAGTTAATAAGATTTAATTTATTTTGTGAGATTAAAATTATATTTAATTTAGGGGGGTGTTAGGGTTAGACTTAGCTTTAGGGGTTAATACATTTATTAGAGTAGCGGCGAGGTCCGGTCGGCAGAATAGGGTTTAATACTTGTAGTTAGGTGGCGGCGACGTTGGGGGGGGGGCAGATTAGGGGTTAATACTATTTATTATAGGGTTTTGCGAGGCAGGAGTGCGGCGGTTTAGGGGTTAATAACTTTTATAGTGGCGGCGAGGTCTGGTCGGCAGATTAGGGGTTAATACTTGTAGTTAGGTTAGGTGGTGGCGACATTGGGGGGGCAGATTAGGGGTTAATAAATATTATGTAGGTGTCGGCGATGTTGGGGGCAGAAGATTAGGGGTTCATAGGGATAATGTAGGTGGCGGCGATGTGCGGTCGGCAGATTAGGGGTTAAAAATATTTATTATTATAGTGGCGGCGATGTGGGGGGACCTCGGTTTAGGGGTACATAGGTAGTTTATGGGTGTTAGTGTACTTTATAGCACAGTAGTTAAGAGCTTTATAAACCGGCGTTAGCCCAGAAAGCTCTTAACTACTGACTTTTTTTGGCGTTAGGAGTCTTGTCGGTAGAGGGTCTACCGCTCACTTCAGCCAAGACTCTAAATACCAGCGTTACGAAGATCCCATTGAAAAGATAGGATACGCAATTGGCGTAAGGGGATCTGCAGTATTAACGCTGCTTTTGACGGCTAACGCAGAACTCTAAATCTAGGTGTAAGATAGCTACAATGTAACTATTAGTAATATTGTGGCTATTTTAGGGTTTATTTTATAGGTAAGTATTTAGTTTTAAATAGGAATAATTTAGGTAACTGTAGTAATTTTATTTAGATTTAATTATATTTAATTTAGGGGGTGATAAGGTTAGGGTTAGACATAGGTTTAGGGGTTAATACATTTAATATAGTGGTGGTGATGTTGTGGGCGGCAGATTAGGGGTTAATAAATGTAGTTAGGTTGCGGTGACATTGGGGGTGGCAGATTAGGGGTTTATAAATATAATGTAGGGTTCGGCGATGTTGGGGGCAGCAGATTAGGGGTTCATAAGTATAATGTAGGTGGCGGCGGTGTCCGGAGTGGCAGATTAGGGGTTAATAATATAATGTAGGTGTCGGTGATGTCGGGGGCGGCAGATTAGGGGTTAATAAGTGTAATATTAGGGGTGTTTAGATTCTGGCTTCATGTTAGGGTGTTAGGTGTAGACATAAAAAGTATTTCCCCATAGGTATCAATGGGGCTGCGTTAGGAGCTGAACGCTGCTTTTTTGCAGCTGGCTCTCCCCCATTGATCCCTATGGGGAAATCGTGCACGAGCACGTTTTACCTGCTCACCGCTAACGTAAGCAGTGCTGGTATTGAGGTGAGATGTGGAGCTAAATTTTGCTCTTCGCTCACTTTTTTGCGGTTAACGCCGGGCTTGTAAAAACCCCTAATACCAGCGCTGTCTGTAAGTGAGCTGTGAGGGAAAACAGCTCGTTAGCACCGCACCCCTCCTAACGCAGAACTCGTAATCTAGGTGATGGTTTCTTATATTTTGTTGAAAATTAGGATCTCTGATTTTGTCTCCAAAGGTGGAGGAAGTGAGTCCTTGTATGTTCTAGCTGCTAATTGTGACACACATTCTCTCTCACACACACATTCTCTCTCACACACACATTCTTTCTTCTCTCACACACATTCTTTCTTCTCTCACACACATTCTTTCTTCTCTCACACACATTCTTTCTCTCTCACACACACACACATTTCTCTCTCACACACACACATTTCTCTCTCACACACGCATTCTTTCTCTCTCTCACACACACACACACACTTCTCTCTCACACACACATTCATTCTCTCTCTCACACACACATTCTCTTTCACTCACACCCATACACACATTCTTTCTTTTTCGTTTCTCTTTCACACACATTCTCACACACATTCTCTCTCTCACACACAAACACACATTCATTCTCACACACACACACACAAAGCTCTCCCACACATTCTTTCTCACACAAACACACACACAGGAAGGCACTGACAAACACAAAGACACACACACACATTCACACACAAATTCCCTCTCTCACATACACTCTCACACACACTCACAAATACACTCACTCTTTTACAAAGAAACTCACACACACAGGAAGACACCGACAAACACAAAGACAAACACTCTCACACACTAACACACACATTCTCTCTCACACACACTCTCTACTCATACAATCGCTCTTTCCCACACACAGGAAGACACTAAAACAAAGACACACACTGTAACACACAAATACACTGACAAACTCACTCCCATACAAAGACACAAACGCAAGAGAGAAATAACTGTAGGCTTGTACAGTATGTTGCAAATGCACAATGTCACCTTTCTTGGCTGTTTACCACACAAATGGAAACTCAAACGGTCCGGGTCATTCTTGGACAGGAGGCAAACCTACCCCAAACTCTGGATAAGCTAAAAAATGGTTTTACTTCATTAACATCTTGTTTTCTGCAAATGTTTTACAATAGTGAAACTGCCCTCACCACTTGCCTTATTTAGAGGAGCCAACCAGGCTACTGATACTGAGACAGACACAGCCACCGTCATTATGAAAACAAAATACTTCTGTTATGAAGTCATTATCTGATAATCTCTGCTGAAGCCAAGAGGGGACAGAAAGTGTCAGGTGATCATGTGTTGTGTCAGCTCTCAAAATTAAATAATGTGAAAGAAGCAATGACAAATAATAAAGGTATATTGCAAAGTTGTTTAACTGCACATAATGAAATATTTTATATCAATATCTCAGTGTTTATTTTCAGTATGTGCTACTCACATCTACATGAGACGCGGTACAAATACATGAGGTGCGGCACACATACACATAATGAGATGTGAGATGCCGCACAATTACACATGAGACGCGAAATGCGGTACAATTACACGTAATTGGAAGTGAGGTGCAGTACACATACAGTAATGAGAAGTGAGGTGCGGTACACATACAGTAAGGAGACTTGAGGTGCGGTACACATGCATGTAATGAGAAGTGAGGTGCGGTACAATTACACGTGATGAGATGTGAGGTGCGGTACACATACAGTAATGAGAAGTGAGGTGCGGTACACATACAGTAATGAGAAGTGAGGTGCGGTACACATACAGTAATGAGAAGTGAGGTGCGGTACTCATACACGTAATGAGAAGTGAGGTGCGGTACACATACAGTAATGAGAAGTGAGGTGCGGTACACATACATGTAATGAGACGTGAGGTGCGGGACACATACAGTAATGAGATGTGAGGTGCGGGACACATACAGTAATGAGAAGTGAGGTGCGGTACACATACACGTAATGAGAAGTGAGGTGCGGGACACATACAGTAATGAGAAGTGAGGTGTGGTACACATACACGTAATGAGAAGTGAGGTGCGGTACACATACAGTAATGAGAAGTGAGGTGCGGTACACATACAGTAATGAGAAGTGAGGTGCGGTACACATACAGTAATGAGAAGTGAGGTGCGGTACACATACAGTAATGAGAAGTGAGGTGCGGTACATATACAGTAATGAGAAGTGAGGTGCGGGACACATACAGTAATGAGAAGTGAGGTGCGGGACACATACAGTAATGAGAAGTGAGGTGCGGGACACATACAGTAATGAGAAGTGAGGTGCGGGACACATACAGTAATGAGAAGTGAGGTGCGGTACACATACAGTAATGAGATGTGAGGTGCAGTACACATACAGTAATGAGAAGTGAGGTGCGGTACAATTACACGTAATGAGATGTAAAGGTGCAGTACACATACAGTAATGAGAAGTGAGGTGCGGTACACATACAGTAATGAGATGTGAGGTGCAGTACACATACAGTAATGAGAAGTGAGGTGCGGTACACATACACGTAATGAGAAGTGAGGTGCGGTACACATACAGTAATGAGACGGTACACATACAGTAATGAGACGTGAGGTGCAGGACACATACAGTAATGAGAAGTGAGGTGCGGTACACATACAGTAATGAGAAGTGAGGTTCGGTACATATACAGTAATGAGAAGTGAGGTGCGGGACACATACAGTAATGAGAAGTGAGGTGCGGGACACATACAGTAATGAGAAGTGAGGTGCGGGACACATACAGTAATGAGAAGTGAGGTGCGGGACACATACAGTAATGAGAAGTGAGGTGCGGTACACATACAGTAATGAGATGTGAGGTGCAGTACACATACAGTAATGAGAAGTGAGGTGCGGTACACATACACGTAATGAGAAGTGAGGTGCGGTACACATACAGTAATGAGACGGTACACATACAGTAATGAGACGTGAGGTGCAGGACACATACAGTAATGAGAAGTGAGGTGCGGTACACATACAGTAATGAGAAGTGAGGTTCGGTACATATACAGTAATGAGAAGTGAGGTGCGGGACACATACAGTAATGAGAAGTGAGGTGCGGGACACATACAGTAATGAGAAGTGAGGTGCGGGACACATACAGTAATGAGAAGTGAGGTGCGGGACACATACAGTAATGAGAAGTGAGGTGCGGTACACATACAGTAATGAGATGTGAGGTGCAGTACACATACAGTAATGAGAAGTGAGGTGCGGTACAATTACACGTAATGAGATGTAAAGGTGCAGTACACATACAGTAATGAGAAGTGAGGTGCGGTACACATACAGTAATGAGATGTGAGGTGCAGTACACATACAGTAATGAGAAGTGAGGTGCGGTACACATACACGTAATGAGAAGTGAGGTGCGGTACACATACAGTAATGAGACGGTACACATACAGTAATGAGACGTGAGGTGCAGGACACATACAGTAATGAGAAGGGAGACGCGGTACACATACACGTAATGAGACGTGAGGTTTGCTGGTATTACAAGTTGAGTGCAATGCGAACACGAGCTTGTATTAGCATTTCAGGGAAGCTTTGCGTTTATGAGTGCGCTTTGAAACAACCCACATCCCCTCACTTTAACCCCTTATAACTGCTTTGTGCAGTTATATTTAAAAATAAAATAAATGCTCATATATTTTATTTGTAAAAAGGAACTATACTCTTTATTTGGGGGGGGGGGGTGCGGCAATTTGTGGACATTTTTTTAATTAACGAGTGGTCTCCCCTCTGGTTAATTTCACTGAGCACAAAGAGTTACAACAAGCTTGCAGTAGCATTAACCAGCCATTAGTAATTTGCCCGTTTATGGGCGCACGTTAAATTAGCATTATAATGTGTTTTTGTCAGACACTTGCACAGATTATTGAACAGGAGTAAATACACATAACTCCGGTTATAAAAGTAAAAATAAATCAAAGCCAATGTGGCTAAGCAAAAATGTGTTAAGCGCAATTAAAAAAAAAAGGTGCATATATTTAAGAAATGTAACAAAGCATTCAAAAAAGCAATCCCATTAGCCACAATTGAAAATGAAAGAATAAAGGGACAGTCAAGTCCAAAAAAACTTTCATGATGATTTAAATAGGGAATGCAATTTTAAACAACTTTCCAATTTACTTTTATCACTAACTTTGCTTTGTTCTCTTCGTATTCTTAGTAGAAAGCTAAACCTAGGAGGTTCATATGCTAATTTCTTAGACATTGAAGACTCTCTAATCTAAATGCATTTTGACCACTAGAGGGCATAAGTTCATGTGTTTCATATAGATAACATTGAGCTCATGCATGTGAAGTTACCCTGGAGCCAGCACTGATTGGCTAAAATGCATGTCTGTCAAAAGAACTGAAATAAGGGGGCAGTTTGCAGAGGCTTAGATACAAGGTAATCACAGAGGTAAAAAGTGTATTTCTATAACAGTGTTGGTTATGTAAAACTGGGGATTGGGTAATAAAGAGATTATCTTTCTTTTTAAACAACAAAGGATTCAAGTCAAACTCTAAAAAGGTTTTTTAAGTATATAAATGGCAAAAAATCTAAGAAGGACAATATAGGTACATTAAAATGTGTGAAAGGTAGCATGATTAACAGTGACAGGGAGAAGGCTGAGGTACTAAACCAGTTCTTTTCTCCTCCAGTATACACAAGAGAGGAACCAATGGGAGATACTATGGAACAAACTAGAACATGCCAGCCCATACCATTAACTGGGTTATCACTATAGGTTATCAGGAAAAAAAATGGAGAATATTAAGATAAATAAAACTCTAGGCCCAGATGGAAAACACCCAAAGGTTTTACGGGAACTTAGCACTGTTATAGACAAACCTCTACTATTAATTCTTCAAGACTTATTATCCTCAGGCATAGTACCCAAGGACTGGCATAAAGCTGATGTGGTGCCACTTTTTAAAAGGGGAAGCAGGACTGATCCAGGAAGCTATAGACCAGTTAGTCTGACATCAATAGTGGGTAAAATACCTGAAGGGATTATATTGATGAGTATATTCGTGCAAACAAGATTATGAGTTCAAATCCGCATGGTTTTTTGAGAAATAGATCATGTCAAACTAATCTAATTAGATTCTACGAGGAAGTAAGTACAAATATAGATAAAGGGGATTTAATTGATGTGACAAACTTGGATTTTTGCAAAGGCGTTTGATACAGTGCCACATGAGAGATACATGTACAACATTGAGGGACTGGGAATAGCTGAAAATGTTAGTTCATGGATAAAAAACTGAATAAAAGATAGGAAGCAACGAGTAGTAGCGAATGGATCATACTCTGATTGAACAAAGGTAATCGGTGGAGTCCCCCAGGAATCAGTACTGGGCCCTGTCCTTTTTAATATTTTTATTAATGACTTGGAGCAAGGAATACATAGCGACACCTCTATTTTTGCAGATGATACAAAGTTATTGTAAGGTCATTAGGTCAGGGCAGGATTTGCTTTACAAGGGGATCTAAAAAATATAGAGGTATAGGCAGGTAAATGGAAAAAGAGATTTAATACTGAAAAATGCAAGGTTCTACATTTTGGAAGAAAAAAAAAAAATAAGCAGGCAACCTATTATTTAAATGGGTCAAGACTTAGCCAAACAGAGAAGGAAAGGGATTTGGAAGTAGTAATAGATAACAAGCTAATGATGGGCGCACAATGCAGGGCAGCGGCTTGTAAGGCTAATAAGATACTAGCATGTATTAAAAGAGGCATTAATACAAGGAAGAAAAGCATAATTCTGTCACTATATAAATCCCTGGTAAGACCTCACCTTGAGATTGTGCAGTTCTAGGAACCAATCTCAAAAAAATACATTGTAGACTATGAAAAAGTTCAGAGAAGGGCCACAAAACTAATAAGGGGAATGGAGAATTTAAGCTATGAAGAGAGTTTAGCCAAACTGGGTCTGATTTCTCTAGAAAAAAGGTGCTTGAGAGGCATGATTACTTTATATAAATATATTCAAGGCCCATATACAGAGATGGCAGAAGCTCTGCTTATTCCAAGAAAATTGTTTGTGACAAAAGGTCACAATTTAAGGTTGAAGGAAAGGAGATTTTATCTCCATCAACATAAACGTTTTTTCACTATAAGAGCAATCAATTGTGGAACTCATTACCTAAGGAGGTAGTAAATGCCAATACCTTAGATACATTTAAAAATGGTTTAGATACATTTCTGCCTAGAAACAGAATTCAGGGATATAATTGCTTGTGTTAAATAGGTCACCTTTTAGTAGGATTAATTTAAGCTAACTGGAGCTTTTATTGTAAGTATTTTAGAATTTGTATAGGTTGACTTCTGTCTTTTTTCAACCTCATCTACTATGTTACACACACAGACACACACAAATACACACACATACATATACACAAACAATTATATAAAGTTGGATAAAGGCACTGGGTACACTCACAGTTGTGGTAATGGTGTGATGCTTTAATGCTCTAAATTAAATTTACATGTAAAATCCATTATATATATATATATATATATATATATATATATATATATATATATATATATATATATATATATATATATATATATATATAATCTGAGGGTAAGATAAAAAGCACACAAAACAAACCTGCATAGTGTAGAATATTTAATATAACAGAGTGATATATAGTGATGACTTTGTTTAGTTTATTACTATGTTTCCTCTACTCTTGAGTAAGATACTATTTTACTATAGTGATTTTGAAGTGGTTGGACTTATAATTTACACATAAATATGGAGACTTCCAGTGGGCGTGAATAATACTCTGACGAAGTGGTGACATACCACAAAATGCATAAGGCACCGCCCACCTTACCTCAGTACACACGTAGAGGTTCCCAGAGGTCACTAGGCACATACTCATACTCAGCTATCAGCGGATGCCGTTTGAACTCAAGAAAGGTTTCAGTGTTTCCCTAATACCTATTGTCATCTGGATTTAGTAAGAATCCTATTCTGCATACGCAGAGATTTACCTTCCATCATTCCAGAGCCTGAGTGAATGCACACCTTCCGGCTTGTGCATGTAGCGGGACCGCTCTCGGGACTCCTAGTATTTACTTTCACACAGATCATACCTTATTTCAGTTGAGGTTATATCCTGTGAGTAAAAACCCTGGGGGGTGGACACTTATTATACTTTTTGTCTCTTATCTGTTATTTTAAATATACTACACCAGTGTTTCCCAATCCTTTTGTACCAAATACCCCTACAGGCATAAATTTGTACCCTAAGTACCCTATAACTGCAACACATGAATATTATTATTTAAAAACGAATAAGGCAATAGTGCATAGCCCCGAAAGTGGGCAAAAAATAACGAAAGATCAAGCCACTGAGTACCCTTACCAAAGCTCTAAGTACCCCCCCCCCCCCGGGGTATACTTGGAATAAATCCATTAAAAGATCCAAAGGGCACAGCAAACAGGCACTGCATCTGTTTGCTGTGCCCTTTGGATCGTTTAATGGATTTATTCAATAAAGTGGATGTTTTAACTTTATAATCCTCTCCTGATTCACTTGACACAAACCGCTACTTTGTTGCTACTACACTATATAGGTTTGTTTTGTGTGCTTTTTCTCTTATCCTCAGATTTTACCATACTCCGAGAAGGTGCCGGAGACCATTTTCAAGAAGCAGCCGCAACCTAAGTAGACTTTACTATAGTTATGAACACTACTGAACTGTAAGACTTTTCTTTAGCACTTGGAGATTTTTTCCTTGAGTTTCATTTGTCTACTTTTGCATTGCATATAGATTTTGTCTGATATTAGACTGAATATGATCTGTATTTTGTCTCTTATGTGAGTGCACAGTTTTTTCTCTTCTATATATATATATATATATATATATATATATATATATATATATATATATAAATAAAATAAAGGTCTGATGAAGGGGTGTATTCCCCCGAAACGTCACTTGAATAAAGGACATCTTTTGCTGTCAAGCCCAGTAAGTGCTATATCTATACATGGTATATGCTATCATTTAGTTGAAGAAGAGGAAACAACTGGGCCTTGTGTGATGCCCACTGTGTGGTAGGGTTTCCCTGCACCCCCGACAGTTGTACCATCGTGGGGAAGGAGATGATACTTTGGTATCAAGAGTGTCATTGGCATCCAAGAAGTTAGTGAAGCAAAACCCATAAACAGTACGTGAAGTGATAGCGGATTTCTCTGTATTCTGTTAATAATGTACCAGATTGTTAATGTAGATATGCTGAATGCTACGTATAGCAGACTTCATGTCCGGGCTTGCATTGCACCTGCTGTTGGTCTAGAGTTTCAAGACCAGATGCCAGGGGTTCCTTGGTCACCTCTATGAGGCTGAGCTACTGGTGCATAACTTGCATATTCATCAAGGAACCAATTCACTGTTTTCCACCGAAAATGTTGCCAGCGGGGTGGCATTAGGAAGTAGCTGGGTGGGGCAGTGTAATATTTTGTAATATTATAACATTTTCTTCTAGCTAAACCACATATTTAAAAAAATAATATTAGATAATTTTACTTGAATTCTGGCTTCATTATTAGCTGCTGGCCAGTATAATCATTACAAGGGTTCTGGGGAGAACATTGTAATTATCTTTTAGTTATATTTAAATAATGTAATTGTCGCTTAATAAGCTCATATTCTATGTAACGTGGCATGCGATTCTGGTCACTTACCCTAAACCTCTCAGTACAAATGCCCATAAAGATACTAAACAGATGTGTTGCTGGGATAATTACGCATACCACGCTTGTGTATCAACCCTAATTGGGGTTAATTATATCACAGTAGGAAGATAGAGACCACTACAAAATCCAATGCACTTTCTTGAAGAAGTCTTTGCTTTTAGATCAAACAGTTCTCTTCCTATTTAAACCATGAAATGTCCTATAAACCTAGACAGGCTCTGGAAGCAGATGTGGTCTCGGAAGTGCTGTTCCCTCCTGACTCGGTAACTGGAATGACCAGACAGGACGACACCGGAAAGTGTATAGACCCATTGCCTGCAGAAGACAGAGCAACAAGCAGATTAGACTTTTATTAACGTTCCTGACAATGCTGGTGACATCAGTGAGGAACAAATATCAGTGTGTGACAGATGCAGACTAAGTCACACTAGGTCAGCCAAGGTCGCACTCAGTGGGTGCAGTAACCAGGGCTTTGACTGTGGCACGCCTGAATCTGAAGACTGTATTGTTTGTCTCATACAAGGAGTGGGAAGATCTCAACATCACATCATGAATGCGTGTGACAACCACATAAAGAGATGCTTTATGTCTATGGGGGTGGCAAATGCCACAGATACAGAGGACATTACTGCATCTTTTATATATATATATATATATATATATATATATATATATATATATATATATATATATATATATATATATATATATATATATATATTCCTGGAAAAACGTCGCACTCACAGGTCTTTGGATAAAGCAAATAAAATACTTTAATGAAACGTTTTCGGGGAATTCTTCCCCATCATCAGCATCATTCATTCCCATCAGCATTCCCCGAAAACGTTTCATTAAAGTATTTTATTTGCTTTATCCAAAGACCTGTGAGTGCGACGTTTTTCCAGGAATATTTAATACATGTTTGCACCCAGGCAGATGACCACTGGAGGGTAACACTGTACACCGGATGGGATTATATATATATATATATATATATATATATATATATATATATATATATATATTCTATACAAACATGGTTTATTACGGAAAATGACTACTTTTTTTAGGATATATTGTCAATAACTGAAAGCACAATACAGTTGCTAGTCTCCCACTAAATTATCAACAGGATAATGAGTTTGAGACCACAAAAATGTCTCCTTATTGCTCCTGCTGGTGCTGCTAGTACTAGAGGGGTTCATTTACCAAACAGAGCTGCCTGTACTGTAAGGGCACAATAGTGACACTTTGTATTGTAAATCAGGCAAGAGCAAGGTGAGGTATCTGTATGTTATTACTCTTTACCAGTAAGGTCAGGTGTTTAGGTGTAAGGTCAGCTATTTATGTGGCAATTTGTACACCAGTAAGGTCAGGGGTCTATGTGGCATTTCCTACACCAGTAAGGTCAGGGATTTAAGTGGCATTTTGTTCACCAGTAAGGTCAGCTATTTATGTGGCAATTTGTACACCAGTAAGGTCAGGGGTCTATGTGGCATTTCCTACACCAGTAAGGTCAGGGATTTATGTGGCATTTTGTACACCAGTAAGGTTAGGGGTCTATGTGGCATTTTGTACACCAGTAAGGTCAGGGGTCTATGTGGCATTTCCTACACCAGTAAGGTCAGGGGTCTATGTGGCATTTTGTACACCAGTAAGGTCAGGGGTCTATGTGGCATTTTGTACACCAGTAAGGTCAGGGGTCTATGTGGCATTTTGTACACCAGTAAGGTCAGGGGTCTATGTGGCATTTTGTACACCAGTAAGGTCAGGGGTCTATGTGGCATTTTGTACACCAGTAAGGTCAGGTATTTATGTGAAATAACGGAACAAAAAGAGGCGCCACATGTGTATCAATAATGCAAGTTTTCTTATGCACAGAGAGGCGATACAGGGTACTCACATGAGAGAAAGGGGCTCTGTTATGCCAATAGGAACAGGCTGGATTTCAATCAGCGATCCAGCTAGCTGAACTCTGGTGTTACTGGAACTCCAGTGGTACTGGAACACAGGGTCTGCAACAAGGCAATGTGGGAGAGCCCTCTAGGTAGCATTGGCTTAAAGATAAACACAGAGTTTAAACATATCCAATGGATTCATTTAAAAATATTAAAACCAAAGTTAAAAACAACGCATGGGGGTAAATTTATCATGGTGCGGACAGACATGATCCGCTATAGCGAACCATGTCCGCCACACATCGATAAATGCCAACGGCATACGCTGTCAGCATTTATCATTGCACCAGCAGTTCTTGTGAACTACTTGTGCAATACTGCCCCCTGCAGATTTGTGGCCAATTGGCCGCTAGCAGGGGGTGTTAATCAACCCGATCGTATTTGATCGGGCTGATTGCTGTCCGCCACCTCAGAGGTGGCGGATGAGTTAAGGAGCAGCAGTTGTAGGACCGCTGTATCTTAACTTCCGCTTCAGGCAGAACTGAAGCAGAGTGGATCGGAAGAAGCATCTGCTGCTTCATAAATCGACCCCATGCTGTCAACAGTGAAATCTCTAGCATTGAATGAGAGAAACTATGCCATAGTTTTTAACTTTGGTTTTAATATTTTTAAATAAATCCATTGGATATGTTTAACTTTAAGCCAATGCTACCTAGGGGCTCTCCCACATTGTTGCAGACCCTGTGTTCCAGTACCACTGGAGTTCCAGTAACACCGGAGTTCAGCTAGCTGGATCGCTGATTGAAATCCAGCCTGTTCCTATTGGCATAACAGAGTCCCTTTCTCACATGTGAGTACCCTGTATCGCCTCTCTGTGCGTAAAAAATCTTGCATTATTTGATACATACATGCGGCGCCTCTGTTTGTTCCATTATTTTGCTGTAGAGTCATCACATTGTTTTTGGTGAGGTAAGAGTGCAGCCATCATACCCTGTATCAAGTAGAAGATAGTGTACTTGAAGAAGGGGCTTCCATTGGCATTCCATCTGGAGCTATAAGTATATAGCTATCAGACTCTATACCTATCACTACTTATATGGACATTGCTGGTTCTTTTTATTTGTCTGATAAGATATATATGTTATAATACATTTATCATCGCTATTCGTTTGGTAGCAGCATTTTATGTGGTTTCAGATTTATACATATCACTATATATCATTTGATCAAGTGGGTTGTATCATTGCTCACATTTTTGCTTATCTTTTACTAGCGCCTCCTATTGGTTACGTACAGCATTGTACCTTCCTTACTTTTGCAGGTATTTACGTGGCATTTTGTACACCAGTAAGGTCAGGGGTTTACGTGGCATTTTGTACACCAGTAAGGTCTGGGGTTTACGTAGCATTTTGTACACCAGTAAGGTCAGGGGTTTACATGGCATTTTATACACCAGTAAGGTCAGGGGTTTACGTAGCATTTTGTACACCAGTAAGGTCAGGGGTTTACGTGGCATTTTGTACACCAGTGAGGTCAGGGGTTTACGTAGCATTTTGTACACCAGTAAGGTCTGGGGTTTACGTGGCATTTTGTACACCGGTAAGGTCTGGGGTTTACGTGGCATTTTGTACACCGGTAAGGTCTGGGGTTTACGTAGCATTTTGTACACCAGTAAGGTCAGGGGTTTACGTGGCATTTTGTACACCAGTAAGGTCAGGGGTTTACGTGGCATTTTGTACACCAGTGAGGTCAGGGGTTTACGTAGCATTTTGTACACCAGTAAGGTCAGGGGTTTACGTAGCATTTTGTACACCAGTAAGGTCTGGGGTTTACGTGGCATTTTGTACACCGGTAAGGTATGGGGTTTACGTGGCATTTTGTACACCGGTAAGGTCTGGGGTTTACGTAGCATTTTGTACACCAGTAAGGTCTGGGGTTTACGTGGCATTTTGTACACCAGTAAGGTCAGGGGTTTACGTGGCATTTTGTACACCAGTAAGGTCTGGGGTTACGTAGCATTTTGTACACCAGTAAGGTCAGGGGTTTACGTAGCATTTTGTACACCAGTAAGGTCAGGGGTTTACGTGGCATTTTGTACACCAGTAAGGTCAGGGGTTTACGTGGCATTTTGTACACCAGTAAGGTCAGGGGTTTACGTGGCATTTTGTACACCAGTAAGGTCAGGGGTTTACGTGGCATTTTGTACACCAGTAAGGTCAGGGGTTTACGTGGCATTTTGTACACCAGTAAGGTCAGGGGTTTACGTAGCATTTTGTACACCAGTAAGGTCAGGGGTTTACGTGGCATTTTGTACACCAGTAAGGTCAGGGTTTTACGTGGCATTTTGTACACCAGTAAGATCAGGGGTTTACATGGCATTTTGTACACCAGTAAGGTCAGGGGTTTACGTAGCATTTTTAGTACACCAGTAAGGTCTGGGGTTTACGTAGCATTTTGTACACCAGTAAGGTCAGGGGTTTACGTGGCATTTTGTACACCGGTAAGGTCAGGTATTTGTGGCATTTCATTTACCTGTAAGGTCAGGAGTTTACCAGGTTAAATTACATTACCTGCAAGCGCTTTTCACCAAGGTCCATTGCCTTTTGGAGGGTCTTTAAAATAAGATCTGGAGCTTCCTTCAGCAGCTGAATTTTGAGAGGGTCCGTCCTCCCTGCAGACAAAATACAATGAGATCAGTACACAGAGGCACCTACTTATCACACATGGGCATCCGGTATAAACATACGAACCCCTAGCCTAGAATATCCTAAGATAAAGCAGCATTAAAGTCACCTTTAATTTATGCCCCATCATTGCTAAAGATCTGCACACTGCACACACACAACAATTTATTTTAACAGATTTACACTGCCATATTGTTAGCACAATTTGCAACGTTTTGCAGTCAGACACTAAGGACACACCTCTTGAAAAGTTTCTCGTTTATCTTATTGTATTTGCTGTGGCCACTTAGTGACAGATTGATTAGGCAATCACTGTGTAGCATGTTGCAGGGTAAATGTTCCGATTTCCACACAAGGCACTTGTCTCTCTGGGGATAGAGGGAAAACTATAGTCTTCAGATTTAAAGACACACTAAAAACAAATTGTAAACTACATGATTATAAACCTTCATATATAAGACCTTTGCATTAAAAACTGCAGCTTTAATTTTGTGTAATGAGTATATTGTTTTATGGTTATTCTTTTCACTGATTTCCCCGTCCCCCAGAACAAAAGAACCGTGGGTAACCAATCACAAACTAATATTCAGATATAGCACAAACTCTGTTTGCACATGTGCATACTGGGGTAGCCTGCCCTCTTGTATCCCCTTAAGGAGGGTTAGCACTGATTCAACTCAGTTACTATTGCAAATAATGATTTTCCTATCGTGATTGTTGATGCAAAACTGATAAACTTTTAAAAAGCATGTGACACCAGAGAAGCTTAGGGAGTGAGGAAAAAGTAAACAAAAACTCACATAAATTGCCTAAAGTATTAATAAGCACAATTTTTAAATGTATTTAATAACAAAAGGCTGCAAAATAAATTATGAATGTATATTGCAATAATGTTTCACTTGCTATATTGAATCGTTTTATGTGTTGTTGAAATGTCATATTTAATGGTCTTAAATGAGAGGAAAAGCAGGCAAATAATGACAGAGGATTGTGCCTGGCAGGATCCCTATATAATGATCCTGACATACAATGACCCTTCATTACAGAGGAGAAACTGCGGTAATCTTATTATTCACAGGGAACAGACACTGAGCTGCTTTTTACATTCAATTTCCTCTGAAAGGAAATCAATTCTTTTTTATCAGTCTAGGAAATCAGCTAATGTAATATGCTTTTCCAATTACATTCTGTGCCTCTGGTGTCTGGATATGGACAGACCTGTGCCAGGCAAGAACATGCCAGTCTGCCTGTACTGCCAGCTCACAGGCCGGGTACATATTCCTTTTTGTAGCTGAAAAGACAGGTGAGACAGCGGCTCTTTGGAAACTGTTTTCTAGACCAAAAAGAATTTATCAGAGCCTCAACTAGGCAGTTACACTGGGTTATAAAGATATACAGAACATAACTATGGTATAAAACATACTGTATATAGCACATGACTATGGTATAACACATATATAGCACATGACTATGGTATAACACATATATAGCACACGACTATGGTATAACACATATATAGCACACGACTATGGTATAACACATATATAGCACACGACTATGGTATAACACATATATAGCACACGACTATGGTATAACACACATATAGCACACGACTATGGTATAACACATATATAGCACACGACTATGGTATAACACATATATAGCACACGACTATGGTATAACACATATATAGCACACGACTATGGTATAACACATATATAGCACACGACTATAGTATAACACATATATAGCACACGACTATGGTATAACACATATATAGCACACGACTATGGTATAACACATATATAGCACACGACTATGGTATAACACATATATAGCACACGACTATGGTATAACACATATATAGCACACGACTATGGTATAACACATATATAGCACACGACTATGGTATAACACATATATAGCACACGACTATGGTATAACACATATATAGCACACGACTATGGTATAACACATATATAGCACACGACTATGGTATAACACATATATAGCACACGACTATGGTATAACACATATATAGCACACGACTATGGTATAACACATATATAGCACACGACTATGGTATAACACATATATAGCACATGACTATGGTATAACACATATATAGCACACGACTATAGTATAACACATATATAGCACATGACTATAGTATAACACATATATAGCACACGGCTATGGTATAACACATATATAGCACATGACTATAGTATAACACATATATAGCACACGACTATGGTATAACACATATATAGCACATGACTATAGTATAACACACATATAGCACACGACAATGGTATAACACACATATAGCACATGACTATGGTATAACACATATATAGCACATGACTATGGTATAACACATATATAGCACATGACTATAGTATAACACACATATAGCACACGACAATGGTATAACACACATATAGCACATGACTATGGTATAACACATATATAGCACATGACTATGGTATAACACATATATAGCACATGACTATGGTATAACACATATATAGCACATGACTATGGTATAACACATATATAGCACATGACTATGGTATAACACATATATAGCACATGACTATGGTATAACACATATATAGCACATGACTATGGTATAACACATATATAGCACACGACTATGGTATAACACATATATAGCACATGACTATAGTATAACACACATATAGCACACGACAATGGTATAACACACATATAGCACATGACTATGGTATAACACATATATAGCACATGACTATGGTATAACACATATATAGCACATGACTATGGTATAACACATATATAGCACATGACTATGGTATAACACATATATAGCACATGACTATGGTATAACACATATATAGCACATGACTATGGTATAACACATATATAGCACATGACTATGGTATAACACATATATAGCACATGACTATGGTATAACACATATACAGCACACGACTATGGTATAACACATATATAGCACATGACTAAGGTATAACACATATACAGCACATGACTATGGTATAACACATATACAGCACACGACTATGGTATAACACATATATAGCACATGACTATGGTATAACACATATACAGCACATGACTATGGTATAACACATATACAGCACACGACTATGGTATAACACATATATAGCACATGACTATAGTATAACACATATATAGCACATGACTATAGTATAACACATATATATATATATATCACACGACTATGGTATAACACATATATAGCACATGACTATGGTATAACACATATATATCACACGACTATGGTATAACACATATATATCACACGACTATTGTATAACACATATATAGCACATGACTATGGTATAACACATAACCTGGCCCATAATGTTAATTGAGTCCACTGTATTCCTTAAATAGGTGGCATCAGTATATTCTATTAGTACCCCAGTATACATGGCACAATGTTAGTGAATATAACCCACTGTGGTCATTCCACTTGACCAGGCTGTATGTGTTTTCTTACAGAATGACACTTCCCCATATCTCCTCCATCCATCTGCTGACTGGGGCCCAGGGAGCCGTGTGCTGCGGGCATTTGTGACAGCCTTAATGAGCTGCCCTCACATCTTATCACTGGCGCTCAGTGCCTTCTGCCCTCTCTGATTTCTGGTGAGGAAATGACACGAATTGCTAATGGATGTCGTCTTGCTGGTGCCCAATGCTTTTCCACTTGAGATCTGCAAGGTGAAGCTAGGCCGGCCGGCCTGCTGTGTATCATCCAGATAATTGCTGAGCGTATTAGCTGTGCCAGTTAGGGCAAGCTGCACCCAGCACCCATTCAAATCACTATCTGTGAGCCTTGCAGCGTGCTGAACCTATTAATGTTCCCAAAATATAATAAGCAAACCTGAATCCTGTTATTCTTAAATTAAAAAAATTATGCGTCTATATACAAAGTGCTGAGCCCATGTGATAGCAGCAGATGGGTCTTACCTAAGGCTGTATAATTAATAGTAACCCCTGCTCTGGCAGAGGGGGCTGCAGCAAGGGGTTAATACTACTACCACTTGCCCTGTCTATTATTCACCTCTAATGCATCATATGAATGCCACAGTCTTGTTTCGGATTATTTCTCATGACAAATTTGTTTTGGGATTTGTCTGATATCTACTCATGGGGTCATTCACAAGTTGTTAATGAAAGCATTCAGCAGTTATTTCCTATGGGGATGTCTGCAGAGCAGCAAAGGAAGAGCAGCTAGTTAGCAGCTTTAATGTAAATAAAGTTACAGTAGTAACTAGTACTGGTATTACACGCCAGCAGCAGCATGAGGTCAGTACAAAAATTAAGCTTACTTAGGGGTTGATTCTCTAAAGCTCTCCAGATCAGATGTGTTTTTTTCACGTTGACCCTCACAGGGGCTGCCATGGTGGAAGTATTGTAAAAAAAAAAAAAAGGGGCAGTCCTTGTGTGTGGCGAGATGTCTCCTTTATAAAGTAATTGAGCTCAATGGAAAGGGACCCTTTGCTCAATGGAACGAAATTAGCAATGGGGGGGGAATTAAAAACTGAAATCATGCAGTCAATATAAATCACATTACGCTGCTTTCTGCGTATATCATCTTACAATCACTTCTTTTTTCATATGCGTGTGTTTTTCTATTAGGGTATTAAGTATTTTGAGAAAAGCTCTGCACCTTCTAACTGGCGAAGAAAAACTGTTGAATCTGTAGTGGGAAAAATCTTTACAGAAGTATGCTGGGATTAGAGAGACGATTTTGTACACGCCCATGGAACACCCATGTTCAGCCTATTTTACGAAAAAAACAACAATTACGCTTTGGTGCCGATTTATCATTGTCTGTCTGACATGATATGCTGTAGTGTATCATGTCCGATAGACATTGCTGAATGCCGACAGTATACGCTGTCAGCATTTAACATTGCACAAGGAGTTCTGGTGAACTGCTTGTGCAATGCTGTCCCCTGCAGATTTGCGGCCAATTGGCCGCTAGCAGGGGGTGTCAACCCGATCGTATAGGATAGGGCGGATTGCAGACCGCAGCCTCAGAGGCAGCAAGCCCAGCTATGGAGCAGCAGACCACTGCTTCATAACTTATTTCCGGCGAGCCTGAAGGCCATTCAGCCCTTGATAAATCGGCCCCTTTGTATTTTAAGTACAAATTTCTGTGTTTTTTGCACATCCAGTGAACTTAAATTACAGTGTACACTGTGCATAGTTAATATGATTTATTCCTGTGTAATTTACATAGGACTTTTACATTTTTGATAAAATACGATTTTAGGTAAATAATTTTGTTACGATTTTTGATGCACCTAAGCAATACAATTCTTTCCGGCATAGTTTTATGTGAATTGTTCAAGTATTGGTTTTGAATGATTTTTAATTTACGATTTTCATTGCGCACTTTAGTAATGCACGTTTTTCCTTCCCATAAGAAAATGCAGTATACGCCCTTTAGCGAGACACCCTGTTTCACTGTAAAAAGTGGCTTTATATAATTCCACCAGGGAAATAAAAGTGCAGGTGAGTATTTTTTTATAGAATCTCCCCAGCCCACAGAGCTTTAGAGAATCAGCCCCATAGACATCAACTGACTGTAATCAATCAACTCATAAGGATTTTGATCATGTCATTAAAGGGACAGTCTAGTCAAAAATAAACTTTCATGATTCAGATAGGGCATGTAATTTTTTTTTTTTTTTTTTTTTATATTGTTTATTTTATTGCCAGCAATGAGTACAGATTCCATGAAAACAAAGAATCACAATATTATAAAACAAACAGAAAGAAAACAACAACAAAAAATTTCCAGGGAGAAAGAACCATTAACAATCAAAAAACCAAAAATTGCGTATTACCAGTCATATACCTAATCGGCTAAAGCTAAATCATCTGTCTATCCTCTCTTTACTCATTGTTGGAGTGTTTTATTTATATTTAGGAGAAGAAAAAGGAAAGAGAGAGAAAAAAAATAATAAAAAAAAATAATCATAACTTTCCTTTCCCTTTTTAATTCCAAGGGGGAAAGGAACGATGGAGAATTAACGGGAAGGATAGGAGGTGAGGAAAAGTCCCGGTTCTCTCAGGATACCTTTAAATCACCAGATACCCAATAATATTATTTCCGAATTCTTAAAAGGGGAAATCAGATAATCGATTTCTCTCTCAGGGAAAACTTAATGAATGGCGCCCATTTATCAAAAAAATTCTTTATATCAAGTTCATTATCTATATTGGTATTTTTCTGCTCTAAGACGCATTGTTTCTTTAAATGATCACTGATTTCAGCAATAGTTGGTACTGACCTCAATTTCCATTTCTTGCATACCAGATACCTGGTAGCTAGAATAGATAGGTTAACTAACTTCTCATTAGGCTGTTGCCCATCTTCAGGTTTTAGACAAAATATGATCTGGAACAGTGAAAGGACTGTTCGCTCAATTTTGAGTTTATTCTTGAGCCAATATTCCAACTTGCTCCATAAATTTCTCAGTTTAGGGCATTGCCAAAACATACGAATTAAATCAGCGGCTAAGAACGAACATTTAGGGCATTTGTTAAATTCATTATTTCGGACTCTGAGGCCTTTTTCCGGGGTGAAGTATGCCCTATGTAAAAGTTTCAGGTGAGCATCACGCCAGTTAGAAGAGAGTGTCGTTTTTATTACTTTGCTCACTGAGAGTTGAATGATTTCAGAATCAATATTGCTATGTGGAATTAAACTATTCCAGGTCATGGCCAATTTCTCCAACATAGGGGAGGCCCTGTTAAGGCTCAGTGTATAATAACACGGAGCAATGGACAAGGAAGAATTCTTAGTTATTGTTAACCAGGTTTCTAAGCTACCCAAAGTCCAGTTCCATCAGAACTTATGGGTAAGGTCTGCAATGTAATGTCTTATCTGTAGACATGCATAAAAATCTTTGTTTAGCAAATTGAATTCAGACCGCAGCTCCTCAAAAGATTTAACACATTTTCTTTCCTGGCTAATTAAGTGAATAACTCTATCCAACCCATTGTTGTGCCATCTATTAAAAACTGGTTGAAAATTCGGGTTTCTGATTAAAGGGAGGTATTTTGATACCATAGAGCATATTGAAAGAGATTTGGATAGTTTGGACCATGCTTTAAGCGGGTTCAGAATAAATTTAAGCTCCTTTATACCTGTTGGGAGATCTCTGAGTTCCATGTGCGCCAGGGCTATTAGAGAGTATGGTTAACATACATTGAGTTCAAGATCATTGTTTAGAACATAGTTCTTAGTAGAAAACCAATCTGCTAATATGCGGGCTAAAAAGCAGAGATTATAACCTCTTAAATTTGGCAAAGCCAATCCCCCCAATTCTCTTGGCGCTGTTAATTTGAAAAAAGCTATCTTAGGTTTTTTCCCCTGCCATATAAATTGCCCAATTGATGAATTCATTGACCGTATGTCTTTCTCAAATAGGATCAGTGGGACATTTTGTAAAATGTATAACAACTTGGGGAGGAGTATCATTTTAAATAAGGCTGTTCTGCCAGATATTGAGAGTGGTAAATGTTGCCAATTCCTAAGCCTTTCTTTAATATACCCTAACATTGGGGTTATATTCACCTTATAGAGATCTTTTAAATTAATTGGTATTTTAATTCCTAAGTATTTCATTGAGTCTGAGACTACTCTGAAAGGTAAATCTGTCTTGCTAGTCGTATTTTTCCTGAGCCAAATTAGTTCGGATTTTGCAGCATTTACTTTATACCCCGAGAATACCCCGAATTGGTCAGTAATCTGCAAGAGCTTTGGAATGTTTTGTGCTGTATTAGACAAATATATCAGTAAGTCATCCGCATATAATCCGACTTTCATTACATGGTTTCTGATTTTTATACCCTCCAGTGAGCTCCTGATCCTAATTGCTAAAGGCTCTATGGCTAAGTCAAAAAGAAGGGGAGAGAGAGGACAGCCCTGCCGAGTACCCCTTTTTAATGCAATTGGGGGAGAGATGTTGTTATTAACAATCAGACTTGTGGACGAGTGATTATATAAATTCTCCACAAATTTAGGGAAATTACCTTTAATCCCAAACCTTGCCAAGGAAAGGATTAAGTGTTTATGGGTTACTAAGTCGAAAGCTTTTTCCGCGTCTATTGACAGAATGGCCAAATCCGGGGGGTCTTCCTCCCCCTCCCCCTGTACAGACTTTTCCTGAATATATTCCATAGTGACCAATAATTCCCTAATCTTGGCTGACGAATTGCGATTATTAAGAAAACCAGCTTGGTCCGGATGGATTACTATAGATAGAATGGACTGAAGCCTTGTTGCTAAGATAGAGGAAAGGATTTTATAATCTGAGTTTAGCAATGCAATTGGTCTGTAGGACTCTTTGCATGTAGGATCTTTCCCTTCTTTTAAGATCAGCGTAGTAAGTGAAGACGCGAAAGAAGGCGTAGGCTGTTTGTGGTGAATAAATATATCATTATATAATTTAGCTAAATGAGAGACAATCTCTGATGATAAAATTTTATAGAGTTCATTGGGCAATCCATCCGGTCCATCTGCCTTGTTTAGGGAAAGTTTAGTGATTATTTTTTCAATCTCTTCCGTTGTAATAGGAGCATTAAGTCTAGCAACCTCCTCAGGGGTAGCCATAGGAAAAATGATTTTACTATAAAATTCAGTCGCTTTATCTATGTCAAATTCCGAATTAGTATAAAGTTGTTGATAGTAATGTTGGAATGTACTTGTAATTTCTTCAGACTTAGCTAAGAGTTTCCCGTTGTGTTGTATTTTGTCAATGTTGGATTTTTTATTCTCATTCTTAATTAATTTGGTTAACATTTTACCAGATTTATTACCAAATGTATGCATTTTAGCTTGCAGTCTAAGCTCACTAAATGTTTCCTGAGTTAGATAGAAGGTATCTCTCGCGGCTTTAGCTCGGATATATCTAGCCCAATTTAGAGGAGTTCTTTCCAGTAAGTAGAGATTATAAGAATTAATCAATGAATTATAGACTTCCTTTTCCCTTGCTTTTCTTCTCCTATTTTGAATAGCGGAATATGCAATGATTTCCCCTCTGAGTACTGCTTTAGCAGTTTCCCAGAAGATGTCTGAACGATCCACATAGTTAATATTAAATTGAGCATATTCCGTGAATTTATTCCTGAGCCACTGCTTGAACTTCAAGTCAGTGAAAAGATAGCAAGGAAAGAAGAATCGCAAGGTCTTGGGTCTAGATTGGGCCAGATTAAATTCAAGAGATATAGGCCCGTGATCCGATAAAAAAATTGGCATTATCTCAGATTTGATCATTGTGGAGTTCAAATGATCGCTAATTAAAAACAAGTCAATACTCGACAAGGTTTTATGAGCCTTAGATAGGCAAGTGAAATCCTGAGTGTCAGGATTCTGGTATCTCCAGATGTCTCGTAAAGAAAGGACCTGTTTGATATTCTTAATTATTTTAAAATCAAGATTGTCCTTCTTCTGTTTCAGGAGCTTAGAGTCTTTTCTAAGTCTGTCTATAGGACATTGAGGGGACATATTGAAGTCCCCCCCCAAAATTAGGTGGCCTTCCGCGGTAGATAGGAGTCTAACTTGTAATGATTCCCAAAATTCAGAGTCAGTTTTGTTCGGGCCATAAACATTACAGATTGTGTACTTTTCCTGACCTATTTTCACTTTAACTAAGACATACCTCCCCCCGGAGTCAGCCTCAGAGTGTAGAATCTCCATTTGGATTCTTTTACCTATGAGTAATGCAACTCCCCTTTTCTTCCCAACACTCGGAGCCGCATAGACTTCTTTTACCCAGCTTGATTTTAATTTTAATGACTCCTCTAAATTTAAGTGAGTTTCCTGTATTAATCCGATGTCTGCCTGAGCTTTCCGCAGGTGTGATAAAATTGCCTTACGTTTAATGGGGGAAGAGATTCCCCCAACATTCCAGGATACAATTTTAAAGTTATTAGATTTATGCGTCATATAACTCTAAATATGGGAGCGGGATAAGTAAAATTGGGAAAAATAAATGGGAGGAGAGAACCGGGAGGGAAAAAAAGAAGGAAAGAGAAGAGAGAAGAAGAGAAGAAAAAAAGAAAAAAAAAAGGGGGGGGGGGAAGGGAGGGGACTCCCATTCCCCATTTTTATACCTGTCATCACCATAATACTACTTTCAAAGAATGCTACGCTATGGACTATATTTATGTGTCTAGGGTTTTAAAAAGATTTTCAGCTACTTGAACATCTTCAATAATATGTGTTGTCCCCTTTATTACCACTTTCAATTTTGAGGGGTATATCAGGGCTGCCCTATATCCCTGTTGTATGAATTTGGAGCAGATCGGAGCCAGCTCCCTTCTCTTTGATGCTGTGTCTGCCGAAAAGTCCTGAAAGATCATAATTCTATTATCCTCTATCATAATTGGTTGGTTCTTGCGAAAATATTGCAGTAAAAGATCTTTATCTTTATAGTTAAGAAATCTTACAATTATAGGTCGAGGTCTGCTGGCATTATTACTGTCTAAGCGTGGAGCGCCTATTCTGTGGACTCTTTCAATTATAATTGATGGATGGGTAGAAGGGATTTTCAGCGCTTTAGTGAGGGTATCAATTATAAAGGTATCAAGATTTTCAAATTTCTTACTTTCAGGAAGGCCAATTATTCTTAGATTATTCCGTCTTGAACGATTTTCAAGGTCCTCTACCCTATCCAGCATTTTTTGTAGTCTTTTAGTTGAGGTCTCAATTTTAGTATTATGTATAGTAGCTTGATCTTCTAGGTCCGAGACCCTCTGTTCTACTTCTTGCAGTCTGCTCGAGAACTGCCTCACCTCATGAGTTAAAGAGGAGATGTCCTGCTTAATTTCAGTTTTAAGTGAATCGAATTTAGGAGCAAGTGCCTCCGAAATGTTGGTCACTAGTATCTGCATATTAAGATTTTCTGGTAATGCTGCCGCATTGACGGGATTTATTTGTTCAACAAGTGGGTCTAGTGTGTTTTTAAGTTTCTTATCTCTATTCCTTCCTGTCATATTTGGGGAAGGGATTTTAGGGGAGTTAGAAAGGAATTTATCCATGTACTGCGTGCGTGAGTTTAAGTGTTGCACAGTTGGAGAGGGGACAAAAAAAAAAAAAAAGGGGGGGGGAAGGGGAAGTGAATGTGAGTGATAATTTAGTTGTGGAGGAAAGTGAGGTTGTGCCAGTGGAGGAAAAGTGAAGGAGTACAGGGAGTGTCTAGGGGCTCAAGGAGCCCGGCAGTGCAAGGAGCTCAAGGCCCGTTAGGGTTATAACTTGTGCTGAGTAAGTCGATTGGTTAGGCTATAGGTTATGTGATACAAGGTGAGAAAAAAAAAAAAAAAATTAAAAAAATAGTGAAAGTGGCAAAAATTTATTGCAGCAACATGGGGTTGTTCCTCTCCAAATCCTCTGGGTCCAGGCCGCACTTCTACCAGTATCTAGATTACTATACTATTGATCCTCTATTAGAATTAGGTAAAAGTCCAAATTTTTACCAGAGCAGGTAATTATTCTTTCAAAAGAGGAAAGTATTTTTCGATACCTATCCTTCAGAATCTCAGATGTGTACTATACACTTATAGTATGCCTAATAGTGTTTCTTTAGAGGTTTCAGCCTTTTAGTGTAGATGCTTCAAAGGATACGGCTTTCTCTGATGTGTAAGAAAAAAAGAGTCAGTGTAAAATGGAATTTACTTCTTTCTCTTTCCTTTATGGGACATTAATTTTAAGCCCTAGTAAACCTACATAGTAATGTATCCCATTATTCTATCTTTAAAGGTGATAACAGAATTTTTTTTTTTTTTAGTTATAGAAGACTATATCTCTAAAGCAGACAACTTAGCTTCAGATTTTCAAATTTAGGCACAGGCAGAGTGAGTATAAGGAAAAAGGGAACAAAATGCAAAGATGAGTCAAAATTCTTACAATTTTGCTGACAGTAAAAGGGAGACAAATTGATACCTCTGAGTTTTACCCAGGTTAATAATAGGTTACTTTAACAAATGTCTTGGTTTTTGAGCAGTTATATCTGTGAATTAAACTAGAAAATAAGTTTACTTATTTAGGGAAATATATGTCAGACAAAACAAAAGGCACTGTGTGTAGCTTCCTGAGACTATTTGAGTGTTTGCAACTTTAGTTTTTAATTAAGGCACCTAGTCTCAATAATGGCTACACCCACTTATATTCCCCTAAGAATACTTTGATAATTTCTTCTATATTGTTCTAACTGCCCAATTAAAGTTAAAGCATAGACATAACCCAAAAAAAAAAAAAAAGGGAGAAGACAACAAAGTTAGTTCTGGGTCACTACTAAAACTCTGAAAATATATCCCAAAACACTTTTAAACAAGTATTCTGGGTTTTTATCTTTAAATTTTTGTGAATAAGCCCAGATCCCTAGGAGCCTAGGAGAGTCTAGTCTCTGATGGCTCATACAATATGGTAATGGTTTTCAGCATTCGCTCTTCTCCTTCAACCCAGAGGAAGAGAGTTATGGCTTTAAACCATCCAAACAGTAAATATCTTGGTGTGGGGGATTATAGCATATAAATCCAGGGCTAAATCCACCAGACCCTTTACATATCAATTCTAATAATAAACCTTGGGAGTTCGTAGTACATAACTGTTGTAGCCCAGCTTGTATAGAGACAAAGAACCTAAAACATTAGGCTCAGTATACAGATATCAGTAAACCGGCAACTATGTAACTAAATAGTTATTAGCAGATCTGTGAACTTTACAACAAAAGCAACAGTGTTAAGTTCATAACAGTCCAGAACAAAAGTCCTAGGCGAGGATGCTGTAACTTGTGAATCAGGTGTACTTAGCCCATTCAATGCTTTTACTGTTGGTATTAGGACTTCAGGGCTTATTAGCCCTTTTTTAGGACCAGAGATACACAAAGAAGTCTTTTATATAGACATATTGTGGGAGAGCTTGCATAAGCCAGCAGTGAGGAAAAAAAAAGAGATCTCACAAAACAATGTAGGAACTGAGAATCCAATGTAATCAGAAAGTAGCGTTCTTGTTTTTTTTTTTCCTTTTTTTTCTCTCTCCCCCTTCACCTTTTCCTAGAAAAGGGTTGCTTCAGGTGCTATAGTCCCAACCTCGGTCCTTAACAAAAAAGTTTATACTAACATAAGTTCCTTTAATAGTGGAGAAACATTTTTTCAACGTTGCTAACGCTTTTTCGGTTTATGATATAAAATTGATCAATCAAAAGAAAATGTATTCTTATTTTTCTCAAAAGCCCCTGATGAATAACAATGTTGAAATCTACCCCTCCTACGTGAATCTAGTGGCGGGGCTCCAGGGGGGCAGTTACCAGTCCTTCAATCCTAGGGTTCCCAGCTCAATCTCCCGCTCAGAGGTTCAAGTCTCTACTTTTCCCTTTTGCCGAATATCGGTTTAAAACAACAATTGAAATGGCATGACTCACCCCTGTTCCTGTAGTCTGGCCGCCCGCTGCACCCGCTGTTTTGGTCCGGATCCCACCGGAGGGGGGTAAATCTTAGAGGCAGTCTCTTCCGGAGCTCCTGCTCCACAGCGCTGTATGACAGTCAAGGTGCAGCTCCCCTCACGCAGCAGCGGTGGGAGGGGAGAGAACAGCACTACACCGGGAACTTACAGCGGCAAGAGAAAAGCTTCCAACAGCCGGCCGACAATCCAGGTCCAAACCCGTCTCCCTCCCACGCAGCACCGGTGGGGGAGGAGGCGGGGCAGCCACCGAACAACAGATACAGCCAACTGGGGAACCACCACTCCCGGACAGTGCGGCAGGTAAGGCTGTAAAGGGTCCTAATAGCTTTGGAGCTTGAGAGTGTCTAAGCTGGGGAAGCGGGGGCAGACCTGGGGAAGGGAAGCCAGTCCAAGGAGCCAGTCACCTCAGGGGCAGTCGGGAAAGTGTCTTGTAGACCGGGAAAGCACGTAGCTTAATCTTCACTTTGCTTAAGTCATTTGACCTGTAGGTATCTTTGAGGTGAGTCCGAGCAGGCGATAACAGGTATGCCCAGTGGGATGGAAGACCACTGGTGAGGGTTCCAGAGGCATTTTAATTGTCTGTCCAGAAAAGCAGCCTCAGGGATTGAGGCAAGGCGCAAGGGGTTTCTCCGCCAGTAGCTGTGGGACTGGAGGTGCGAGCTGAGCTACACCTGTCTAGCTCCTCCTCCACCGGAATCCCAGGGCATGTAATTTTAAACAACTTTCCAATTTACTTTTATCATCAATTTTGCTTTGTTCTCTTGGTATTCATAGTTGAAAGCTAAACCTAGGTAGGCTCATATGCTAATTTCTTAGCCTGATTGGCTAAAATGTAAGTCTGCCAAAAGAACTGAAATAAGGGGGCAGTCTGCAGAGGCTTAGATAAAAGGTAATCACAGAGGTAAAAAGTGTATTAATATAACTGTTGGTTATGCAAAACTGGGGAATGGGTAATAAAGGGTAAAAAAAATGATATATTAATGTACTGTGAGTGTATTTATGTGTGTATGTTGTGTGTTCATATGTTATGAGTATGTATGTTGTGAGTGTATGCTGTGAGCTTGTATGTACATGTTCTGAGTGTGTATTTATGAGTGTGTGTGTTGTGAGTGTGCATTTATGAGTGTGTGCATTTATGAGTGTGTGCATTTATGAGTGTATGCTGTGAGCTTGTATGTGCATGTTGTGAGTCTGTTGTAAGTGTGTACGTTTATTTATGAGTCTGTGTGTATGTTGTGAGTGCGTGTATGTTGTCAGTCTGTGTGCATGAGTCCGTTTGTTGTGAGTGTGTGTATGTGTGAGTGTGTGTATGTGTGAGTGTGTGTATGTGTGAGTGTGTGTATGTGTGAGTGTGTGTATGTATGAGTGTGTGTGTATGTATGAGTGTGTGTATGTATGTATGAGTGTGTATGTATGTATGAGTGTGTGTGTGTGTATGTATGTATGAGTGTGTGTGTGTGTGTGTATGTATGAGTGTGTGTGTGTGTATGTATGAGTGTGTGTGTGTGTGTGTATGTATGAGTGTGTGTGTGTGTGTGTATGTATGAGTGTGTGTGTGTGTGTGTGTGTATGTATGTATGTATGTAT
>NW_026512641.1:85000-127500 GCF_027579735.1 Bombina bombina
CAACTGACTGCAATGGTTTAGAGCGTGAAAATCTTATTGGACAGGAATCTAGGACACTGAACGATGGAGAGCACTGGTAGAGAAGGAGTTAATTTCTGTGTGCCAGGGCAGCTTCAGTTAATGTCTCATGACAACCAATATGTCCCAGAGTCCCGTATAGTTTCTTGCTCACAGGAACAAGAATAAAAATAGGATCTGAAGCAGCCAGGAGCTGTCAGATTGTGATAACCCTGCTCAGTGACACGGATACAGTGACATACGCTAAGCACTGGCCAGTCTATATGACTGACAGGACTGAGCTACGTGGCTGTTAAGGGTCAGGAACACGCTACATGCTTATCTCACAGTCTGCTAGACTAACACACTACATGCTTATCTCACAGACTGCTAGACTAACACGCTACATGCTTATCTATCAGTCTGCTAGACTAACACGCTACATGCTTATCTCACAGTCTGCTAGACTAACACGCTACATGCTTATCTCACAGTCTGCTAGACTAACACACTACATGCTTATCTATCAGTCTGCTAGACTAGCACGCTACATGCTTATCTATCAGTCTGCTAGACTAGCACACTACATGCTTATCTCACAGTCTGCTAGACTAGCACACTACATGCTTATCTCACAGTCTGCTAGACTAACACACTACATGCTTATCTCACAGTCTGCTAGACTAACACACTACATGCTTATCTCACAGACTGCTAGACTAACACGCTACATGCTTATCTCACAGTCTGACAGACTAACACACTACATGCTTATCTCACAGACTGCTAGACTAGCACACTACATGCTTATCTCACAGTCTGCTAGACTAACACACTACATGCTTATCTCACAGTCTGACAGACTAACACACTACATGCTTATTTCACAGTCTGCTAGACTAACACACTACATGCTTATCTCACAGTCTGCTAGACTAACACACTACATGCTTATTTCACAGCTTGCTAGACTAGCACACTACATGCTTATCTCACAGTCTGCTAGACTAACACACTACATGCTTATCTCACAGTCTGCTAGACTAACACACTACATGCTTATCTCACAGTCTGGTAGACTAACACACTACATGCTTATCTCACAGTCTGGTAGACTAACACACTACATGCTTATCTCACAGTCTGCTAGACTAACACACTACATGCTTATCTCACAGTCTGCTAGACTAACACACTACATGCTTATCTCACAGTCTGGTAGACTAATACACTACATGCTTATCTTACAGTCTGCTAGACTAACACGCTACATGCTTATCTCACAGTTTGCTAGACTAACACGCTACATTATTATCTTGCAGCCTGCTGACTAACACACTACATGCTTATGTCACAGTCTGCTAGACTAACACACTACATGCTTATCTCACAGTCTGGTAGACTTACACGCTACATGCTTATGTCACAGTCTGCTAGACTAACACGCTACATGCTTATCTATCAGTCTGGTAGACAAACACGCTACATGCTTATCTTACAGTCTGCTAGACTAACACGCTACATGCTTATCTCACAGACTGCTAGACTAACACGCTACATGCTTATCTCGCAGCCTGCTAGACTAACACACTACATGCTTATATGATTAACTGTAAATCTAAGCACCAGGCTCTCTATGGAGCACAACTGTTACTCAAAGGCAAACAAAATAACCTCTTAAGGTTGCAGAATGTTGTTTAGTTTTCATCACTTTATAATTACATTTTACACTTTCAGTTTAGTTTCCTTTTTTAAAGTCAAATTAATAAAGGGAAAAGTCATTCTGACAAATTGAGAACAAATGTCCAATCATTTTCTTAAAAAATAATTTGGGGGAGGCTCTGTAACACTAGAGGTGGGGGGTGCTGTATGCTTTGTACCACCATGGCCTAGTATGCCAGGCTTTACCAGCCCTGCTATATGTGTGTGACAAGTGTGCCAGGCTTCACAAGCCCTGCTATATGTGTGTGACAAGTGTGCCAGGCTTCACAAGCCCTGCTATATGTGTGTGACAAGTGTGCCAGGCTTCACAAGCCCTGCTATATGTGTGTGACAAGTGTGCCAGGCTTCACAAGCCCTGCTATGTGTGTGTGACAAGTGTGCCAGGCTTCACAAGCCCTGCTATATGTGTGTGACAAGTGTGCCAGGCTTCACAAGCCCTGCTATATGTGTGTGACAAGTGTGCCAGGCTTCACCAGCCCTGCTATATGTGTGTGGCAAGTGTTCCAGGCTTCACAAGCCCGTGTGCCAAGCTTCACAAGCCCTGCTATATGTGTGACAAGTGTGCCAAGCTTCACAAGCCCTGCTATATGTGTGACAAGTGTGCCAGGCTTCACCAGCCATGTCTATATGTGTGATAAATGTGTGCCAGGCCTCACAAGCCCTGCTATATGTGTGTGACAAGTGTGCCAGGCTTCACAAGCCCTGCTATATGTGTGACAAGTGTGCCAGGCTTCACAAGCCCTGCTATATGTGTGACAAGTGTGCCAGGCTTCACCAGCCATGTCTATATGTGTGATAAATGTGTGCCAGGCCTCACAAGCCCTGCTATATGTGTGTGACAAGTGTGCCAGGCTTCACAAGCCCTGCTATATGTGTGACAAGTGTGCCAGGCTTCACCAGCCATGTCTATATGTGTGACAAGTGTGCCAGGCTTCACAAGCCCTGCTATATGTGTGACAAGTGTGCCAGGCTTCACCAGCCATGTCTATATGTGTGATAAATGTGTGCCAGGCCTCACAAGCCCTGCTATATGTGTGTGACAAGTGTGCCAGGCTTCACCAGCCATGTCTATATGTGTGATAAATGTGTGCCAGGCCTCACAAGCCCTGCTATATGTGTGACAAGTGTGCCAGGCTTCACCAGCCATGTCTATATGTGTGACAAGTGTGCCAGGCTTCACCAGCCATGTCTATATGTGTGATAAATGTGTGCCAGGCCTCACAAGCCCTGCTATATGTGTGTGACAAGTGTGCCAGGCTTCACAAGCCCTGCTATATGTGTGTGACAAGTGTGCCAGGCTTCACCAGCCATGTCTATATGTGTGACAAGTGTGCCAGGCTTCACAAGCCCTGCTATATGTGTGTGACAAGTGTGCCAGGCTTCACCAGCCCTGCTATGTGTGTGTGACAAGTGTGCCAGGCTTCACAAGCCCTGCTATATGTGTGTGACAAGTGTGCCAGGCTTCACCAGCCATGTCTATATGTGTGACAAGTGTGCCAGGCCTCACAAGCCCTGTTCCTTTTCAAATGACTTAGGAAACAAGATAATTTCTTCATTTTAAAAAACATTTTTATAAAGCTTTATTTTTTTATTTTTCACCATTGTCAAAATAAACCCAAACTGAGGGTGACGTTTTTCAAAACAAAGTCTAAGAAGCCAATTATCTAAACCTCGCCAGAGAACTACAAAACCAATAATATGTGATAATATCTTCTAGACACAAAAAATACAGAAAATAATCTTACAAAAACCTTCGGGAGAGCATGACATTGTGAATGTATTAATGGAATTAATTTACCAAAAAAATAAAACATTACGGACATGAATATACAGCATCTTGCTATATAATTAAAAATGAATCCTTATTTCAGGATGAATAACCTTAAATAGAAACTATACTTAGGTAGATTTTTCATCAAAAAAGCATTTTATTTAAATTTAAAAAATCTTTCACAAGCGTAATATTTGTGCTCCACTCAGTAATACCGGCGCACGCAAATGTGCGCTGGTATTACAAGTTGAGCAGAATGCGAACACAACCTTGCATTCCTATTGCATAAAAGCGTTGCGCTTACAAGAGCGCACTTCAGTAGGCTCCAATGGGAGCCTCGTTCTGATGCTGAAAGACACGGTACAGAACCTTAAGGGCCTTTTGTGGGGCATTTAGCTATTTTTCAATTGCCAAAACCCTAATCTAAAACGAAAACACACCCCATAAACCCTTAAAAGAACCTACCACTAACCCCTGAAGATCCAGTTACAGTTTTGAAGAACCGACATCCATCCTCAACTAAGCCGGGAGAAGTCCTCAGTGAAGCGGCAAGAAGTCCTCAACGAAGCCGGGAGAAGTCTTCATCCAAGCCAGCAGAAGTGGTCCTCCAGACGGGCAGAAGTCTTCATCCAGACGGCATCTTCTATCTTCATCCATCCGGCCCAGAGCAGCTCCATCTTCAAGATATCCGGCGCAGAGCATCCTCTTCTTTCGACGTCTTCTTCCCGAATGAATGTTCCTTTAAATTACGTCATCCAAGATGGCGTCATTTAAAGGAACATTAAAATCAATCAGCCAATAGAATGCGAGCTCAATCCTATTGGCTGATTGCATCAGCCAATAGGAATTTTTCACCTTTAATTCTGATTGGCTGATAGACTTCTATCAGCCAATCGGAATTCAAGGGACGCTATCTTGGATGACGTCATTTAAAGGAACATTCATTCGGGAAGATGTCGGAAGAAGAGGATGCTCCGAGCCGGATGTCTTGAAGATGGAGCCGCTCTGCGCCAGATGGATGAAGATAGACAATGCCGTCTGGATGAAGACTACTGCCCGTATGGAGGACCACTTCTGTCGGCTTGGATGAAGACTTCTCCCGGCTTCATTGAGGACTTCTTGCCGCTTCGCCGAGGACTTCTCCCGGCTTCGTTGAGGATGGATGTCGGCTCTTCAAAACTGTAAGTGGATCTTCAGGGGTTAGTGTTAGTTTTTTTTTAAGGGTTTATTGGGTGTGTTTTAGTTTTAGATTAGGGTTTTGGCAATTGAAAAAGAGCTAAATGCCCCGCAAAAGGCCCTTTTAAGGGCTATTGGTAGTTTAGTTTAGGCTGGGGGGGGTATTTATTTTGGGGGGGGGGCTTTTTTATTTTGAAAGGGCTATTAGATTAGGTGTAATTAGTTTAAATATCTGATAATGTCTTTTTTTATTTTGTGTAATTTAGTGTTTGTTTGTTTTTTGTAATTTAGGTAATTGTATTTAATGTAGGTAATTTATTTAATTGTAGTGTAAGATTAGGTGTTAGTGTAACTCAGGTTAGGTTTTATTTTACAGGTAAATTTGTATTTATTTTAGCTAGGTATTTAGTAAATAGTTAATAACTATTTAGTAACTATTCTACCTATTTAAAATAAATACATACTTGCCTGTAAAATTAAAATAAACCCTAATCTAGCTACAATGTAACTATTAGTTATATTGTAGCTATCTTAGGGTTTATTTTATAGGTAAGTATTTAGTTTTAAATAGGAATTATTTAGGTAATGATAGTAATTTTTATTTCGATTTATTTTAATTATATTTAAATTAGGGGGTGTTAGGGTTAGACTTAGGTTTAGGGGTTAATAACTTTAGTATAGTGGCGGCAACGTTGGGGGTGGCAGATTAGGGGTTAATAACTGATGTAGGTTGCGACGATGTTAGGGGCAGCAGATTAAGGGTTATTAATATTTAACTAGTGTTTGCGAGGCGGGAGTGCGGCGGTTTAGGGGTTAATATGTTTAGTTTAATGGCGGCGATGTCCGGAGCGACAGATTAGGGGTTAATAATTTTCTTTTAGCGTTTGCGATCCGGGAGGGCCTTGGTTTAGGCGTTAATAGGTAGTATATGGGTGTTAGTGTACTTTTTAACACTTTATTTATGAGTTTTATGCTACAGCTTTGTAGTGTAAAACTCATAACTACTGACTTTAGAATGCGTTACGAATCTTGCGGGATAGGCTGTACCGCTCACTTTTTGGCCTCCAAAAAAAGCTTGTAATACCGGCGCTATGGAAGTCCTATTGAAAAAAGACTTTACGCAAATTGCGTAAGTTAATTTGCGGTACGGCAAAAAAAAATGTGCGGGGCAGCTGTGCCTACAAGACTCGTAATAGCAGCGGTAATGAAAAAGCAGCGTTATGAGCCTTAATGCTGCTTTTTTACTCATAACGCAAAACTCGTAATCTAGCCATAAAGATCTTATCTCTGGTTAATAAATTCTAGCTCAAAGTGCTACTCTGAGCTCGTGGTAGCATTAACCAGCCACTCGTAATTGCTGGTTATTTAACGTGCACAAGTAAATGGGCAAAGAAAAACAGGGTGTCTCGTAAAGGGCCTATACTGCATTTTCGTATGGGAAGGAGATGTATACATTACAAAAGTGCACAATGAAAATCATAATTTAAAAATCTTACAAAACGAATAATTGAACCATTCACACACAAATAAGCAGGGAAAAATTGTATTGTTAAGGTGGATCAAAATTGTTCACCAAAAACCGTATTTTTTCAAAAACATAAAATGTGTAGTTAAACAGGAATAAATCATATTAACTATGCACAGCGTAAATCTTAATTTAAGTTCACTGTGAATGTGCAAAAAAGTAATTTTTTTTTGTAAAATGGGCCTTCCATGGGTGCGTATTACATTTTCTATCAAATCCCAGCGAAATTCTATAAACATTTTCGCACAACAGTTCTCGCTGTTTTTTCTCGACAGTGTAAAAGTTTTCACCAAAATACTCGAAACACTAATTACTCTGAAAGTAAAACCTATGCATCCAAAAATGACAGTGAATTTCACGTACAGTTCACTGAAAACTGCTTAATTTGCTTTGTATTAAGTGTAATATTCAGATTCACACCGGTTTCCCCCTCTGTACTTCACCCTCTATTGCAAACTGTTACCTAGCAGAGAGCTCACATTATTTGCACAAGAGACATCTCGCCACTCGCAGGGACAGAGCCTTTTTATAGAATTCCATGAGGGCTGCTCCTGTGATTGTTGTGTGAAAAAAACACATTTTGACCAGCATTTTTTTTAGAATTGGGGCCATAGGGAGGAAGCAGTGACTGTACCTGGTTACCTAAATGTGCATATCATTTTTATATTTTTCCTTGAAAAGTAACCTTAACCCCTTAATAACCAGGGGTTTCTGGGGTTTCAAGCGCTTCCAGTCGCTTTCAGGGTATTGCAACGATGTTTCGATGTTGAGGCATCGTGCAATAACCTTTGGTAAGCAACTCTGTGGCCCTCTCTGCATCGGCCAGTGATGGTGCCGATCGTTGGTAGTGTGGGAGGGATAGTAGGGAAACGGGTGGGCAGCCCATCGCTGGAGGGGGCGGGGGCAGGTGGGACCACTTACACTACGGAAAAGATGTAGTAAGTGGGAAGGAGGGAGAGGGGGATATTAGTAAAATGATCTGGGAGGGGGTAGGGTGGTAGGGGAATGAGGGGTGAGGGGGGGGGCAGCTACACTACGGAAAAAAAGTTATATATATATATATATATATATATATATATATATATGTATATATATATATATATATATATATATATATATATATAAAAAATAAGATGCCGGCAAATAGGTAAAAAGGGGGAGGGTTAGATGGTTGGTTGGAAGGTAAGGGGGGATACTGCCCTGCAGAAAATATATATAAAAAAAAGAACCTGTAAAAATTAGAAAAACAAACAAAAAACCCCCCAACAACTTATTTTTATACTGGCAGACTTTCGGCCAGTACTTAAGATGAGGGTGAGCTTTGGGGGAGGGAAAGAGCTGTTTGAGGGGGGTCAGGGAGGGATCAGGGGTGGAATTTATCATACAAGCTACCTAATTAACCCCTTCACTGCTGGGCATAATACAAGTGTGGTGCACAGCGGCATTTAGGGGCCTTCTAATCACCAAAAAGCAATGCCAAAGCCATATATGTCTGCTATTTCTGAACAAAGGGGATCCCAGAGAAACATTTACAACCATTTGTGCCATAATTGCACAAGCTGTTTGTAACAGTGAGAAACCTAAAAGTTAGTGAAAAAGTTAACATTTTTTTTTTTTATTTGATTGCATTTGGCGGTGAATTGGTGGCATGAAATATACCAAAATGGGCCTAGATCATTACTTTGGGTTGTCTACTAAAAACAAATATCTACATGTTAAGGGTTATTCAGGGATTCCTGACAGATTTCAGTGTTACAATGTAACTATCGCTAATTTTGGAGAGAAAAAAATGGTTTGGAAATAGCAAAGTGCTACTTGTACTTATTGCCCTATAACTTACAAAAAAGCAAAGAACATGTAAACATTGGGTATTTCTAAACTCAGGACAAAATTTAGAAACTATTTAGCATGGGTGGTTTTTGGTGATTGTAGATGCGTAAGATTTTGGGGGTCATATTTTATAATTTTTTTATAGTAAATTATAGGATATGATGAAAATAATGGTATCTTTAGAAAGTCCATTTAATTGGGATACAAACTGTATATAATATGTGTTAGTACAGTAAATGAGTAAGAGAAAAATTTCAGCTAAACACAAACACTGCAGAAATGTAAAAACAGCCCTGGTCCTTAACTGTAAAATTATTTAAAAAATGGTCTGGTCACTAAGGGGTTAATACAAATTTTTATCTATATGCCATTGATCATTATTTATTATCATCTTTCCACAATTTAAAAGGAACAGTCAAGTCAAAATTAAATTTTCATGCTTCAGATAGGGCATGCAATTTAAAACAACTTTACAATTTACTTTTATCATCAAATTTGCTTTGTTCTCTTGGTATTCTTTGCTAAAATCTAAACCTCAGTAGGCTCATATGCTAATTTCTAAGCCCTTAAAGGCCGCCTTTCATTTCAGTGCATTTGACAGTTTTTCACAGCTAGACAGCGTAAGTTCATGTGTGCTATATAGATAACATTGTGCTCACTACCGTGGAGTTATTCATGAGTCAGCACTGATTGGTTAAAAAGTCAAAAGAACGGAGATAAAAGGGCAGCCTGCAGAGGCTTAGATACAAGGTAATCACAGAGGTAAAAAGTATTAATATAACGGTGTTGGTTATGCAAAACTTGGAAATGGGTAATAAAGGGATTATTTATCTTTTTAAACAATACAAATTCTGGTGGGGACTGTCCCTTTAAGTCCTTTTGTCAGGGTAGGTTTGTTAGTTGAAGGGTTAAAAAAAAGAATAACCTCTAAGATACCAGGGTTCTGTCAGATGAAATAAATCCAACGGCAGCTTTACTGACAGTTATTTTATTTTGCAGCTTGTGATAAGTAAAATAAAAATAATGTTAGAAAACTGCAGAAATTGGTGAGATAAAACATGCAGAGCAGAGAGAAGAAAAATCAATGTAAGAAATCAAAGAATTGCTAAAGGGAAAGGTGACCGCGAGGAGCTTCATCTATCAGCAGGGAGCAGGCGCCGTCTGACAGTTCTCACTTACGCACGGCCAGGGCTTGTTATTGTAAGCTGCTGCATTGCAAAGCTTTGTCAGACGTTAATGAGGAAAACGTTTTACACCTGTGTCACCACAACCGGCTCTGTATAAAGCGCTGAGCAAATAGTGCCACAGAGGTAAGTAGTGGTGAGAGAAGAGGGCAAATAGTGCCACTGAGGTAAGTAGTGGTGAGAGAAGAGGGCAAATAGTGCCACAGAGGTGAGTAGTGGTGAGAGAAGAGGGCAAATAGTGCCACAGAGGTGAGTAGTGGTGAGAGAAGAGGGCAAATAGTGCCACAGAGGTGAGTAGTGGTGAGAGAAGAGGGCAAATAGTGCCACAGAGGTGAGTAGTGGTGAAAGAAGAGGGCAAATAGTGCCACAGAGGTAAGTAGTGGTGAGAGAAGAGGGCAAATAGTGCCACAGAGGTGAGTAGTGGTGAAAGAAGAGGGCAAATAGTGCCACAGAGGTGAGTAGTGGTGAGAGAAGAGGGCAAATAGTGCCACTGAGGTGAGTAGTGGTGAGAGAAGAGGGCAAATAGTGCCACAGAGGTGAGTAGTGGTGAGAGAAGAGGGCAAATAGTGCCACTGAGGTAAGTAGTGGTGAGAGAAGAGGGCAAATAGTGCCACTGAGGTAAGTAGTGGTGAGAGAAGAGGGCAAATAGTGCCACTGAGGTGAGTAGTGGTGAGAGAAGAGGGCAAATAGTGCCCCAGAGGTGAGTAGTGGTGAGAGAAGAGGGCAAATAGTGCCACAGAGGTGAGTAGTGGTGAGAGAAGAGGGCAAATAGTGCCACAGAGGTGAGTAGTGGTGAGAGAAGAGGGCAAATAGTGCCACTGAGGTGAGTAGTGGGGAGAGAAGAGGGCAAATAGTGCCACAGAGGTGAGTAGTGGGGAGAGAAGAGGGCAAATAGTGCCACAGAGGTGAGTAGTGGGGAGAGAAGAGGGCAAATAGTGCCACAGAGGTGAGTAGTGGGGAGAGAAGAGGGCAAATAGTGCCACAGATGTGAGTAGTGGTGAAAGAAGAGGGCAAATAGTGCCACAGAGGTGAGTAGTGGTGAGAGAAGAGGGCAAATAGTGCCACAGAGGTGAGTAGTGGTGAGAGAAGAGGGCAAATAGTTCCACTGAGGTGAGTAGTGGTGAGAGAAGAGGGCAAATAGTGCCACAGAGGTGAGTAGTGGTGAGAGAAGAGGGCAAATAGTGCCACAGAGGTGAGTAGTGGTGAGAGAAGAGGGCAAATAGTGCCACAGAGGTGAGTAGTGGTGAGAGAAGAGGGCAAATAGTTCCACTGAGGTGAGTAGTGGTGAGAGAAGAGGGCAAATAGTGCCACAGAGGTGAGTAGTGGTGAAAGAAGAGGGCAAATAGTGCCACAGAGGTAAGTAGTGGTGAGAGAAGAGGGCAAATAGTGCCACAGAGGTGAGTAGTGGTGAAAGAAGAGGGCAAATAGTGCCACAGAGGTGAGTAGTGGTGAGAGAAGAGGGCAAATAGTGCCACAGAGGTGGTTAGTGGTGAGAGAAGAGGGCAAATAGTGCCACAGAGGTGAGTAGTGGTGAGAAAAGAGGGCAAATAGTGCCACTGAGGTGAGTAGTGGTGAGAGAAGAGGGCAAATAGTTCCACAGAGGTGAGTAGTGGTGAGAGAAGAGGGCAAATAGTGCCACAGAGGTGAGTAGTGGTGAGAGAAGAGGGCAAATAGTGCCACAGAGGTGAGTAGTGGTGAGAGAAGAGGGCAAATAGTGCCACAGAGGTAAGTAGTGGTGAGAGAAGAGGGCAAATAGTGCCACAGAGGTGAGTAGTGGGGAGAGAAGAGGGCAAATAGTGCCACAGAGGTGAGTAGTGGTGAGAGAAGAGGGCAAATAGTTCCACAGAGGTGAGTAGTGGTGAGAGAAGAGGGCAAATAGTTCCACAGAGGTGAGTAGTGGTGAGAGAAGAGGGCAAATAGTGCCACAGAGGTGAGTAGTGGTGAGAGAAGAGGGCAAATAGTGCCACAGAGGTGAGTAGTGGGGAGAGAAGAGGGCAAATAGTGCCACAGATGTGAGTAGTGGTGAAAGAAGAGGGCAAATAGTGCCACAGAGGTGAGTAGTGGTGAGAGAAGAGGGCAAATAGTGCCACAGAGGTGAGTAGTGGTGAGAGAAGAGGGCAAATAGTTCCACTGAGGTGAGTAGTGGTGAGAGAAGAGGGCAAATAGTGCCACAGAGGTGAGTAGTGGTGAGAGAAGAGGGCAAATAGTGCCACAGAGGTGAGTAGTGGTGAGAGAAGAGGGCAAATAGTGCCACAGAGGTGAGTAGTGGTGAGAGAAGAGGGCAAATAGTTCCACTGAGGTGAGTAGTGGTGAGAGAAGAGGGCAAATAGTGCCACAGAGGTGAGTAGTGGTGAAAGAAGAGGGCAAATAGTGCCACAGAGGTAAGTAGTGGTGAGAGAAGAGGGCAAATAGTGCCACAGAGGTGAGTAGTGGTGAAAGAAGAGGGCAAATAGTGCCACAGAGGTGAGTAGTGGTGAGAGAAGAGGGCAAATAGTGCCACAGAGGTGGTTAGTGGTGAGAGAAGAGGGCAAATAGTGCCACAGAGGTGAGTAGTGGTGAGAAAAGAGGGCAAATAGTGCCACTGAGGTGAGTAGTGGTGAGAGAAGAGGGCAAATAGTGCCACTGAGGTAAGTAGTGGTGAGAGAAGAGGGCAAATAGTGCCACTGAGGTAAGTAGTGGTGAGAAAAGAGGGCAAATAGTTCCACAGAGGTGAGTAGTGGTGAGAGAAGAGGGCAAATAGTTCCACAGAGGTGAGTAGTGGTGAGAGAAGAGGGCAAATAGTTCCACAGAGGTGAGTAGTGGTGAAAGAAGAGGGCAAATAGTTCCACAGAGGTGAGTAGTGGTGAGAGAAGAGGGCAAATAGTGCCACAGAGGTGAGTAGTGGTGAGAGAAGAGGGCAAATAGTGCCACAGAGGTGAGTAGTGGTGAGAGAAGAGGGCAAATAGTGCCACAGAGGTAAGTAGTGGTGAGAGAAGAGGGCAAATAGTGCCACAGAGGTGAGTAGTGGGGAGAGAAGAGGGCAAATAGTGCCACAGAGGTGAGTAGTGGTGAGAGAAGAGGGCAAATAGTTCCACAGAGGTGAGTAGTGGTGAGAGAAGAGGGCAAATAGTTCCACAGAGGTGAGTAGTGGTGAGAGAAGAGGGCAAATAGTGCCACAGAGGTGAGTAGTGGTGAGAGAAGAGGGCAAATAGTGCCACAGAGGTGAGTAGTGGGGAGAGAAGAGGGCAAATAGTGCCACAGAGGTGAGTAGTGGGGAGAGAAGAGGGCAAATAGTGCCACAGAGGTAAGTAGTGGTGAGAGAAGAGGATAAATAGTGCCACAGAGGTGAGTAGTGGTGAGAGAAGAGGGCAAATAGTGCCACAGAGGTAAGTAGTGGTGAGAGAAGAGGATAAATAGTGCCACAGAGGTGAGTAGTGGTGAGAGAAGAGGGCAAATAGTGCCACAGAGGTAAGTAGTGGTGAGAGAAGAGGATAAATAGTGCCACAGAGGTGAGTAGTGGTGAGAGAAGAGGGCAAATAGTGCCACAGAGGTGAGTAGTGGTGAGAGAAGAGAGCAAATAGTGCCACAGAGGTGGTGAGAGAAGAGGGCAAATAGTGCCACAGAGGTGAGTAGTGGTGAGAGAAGAGGGCAAATAGTGCCACAGAGGTAAGTAGTGGTGAGAGAAGAGGGCAAATAGTGCCACTGAGGTGAGTAGTGGTGAGAGAAGAGGGCAAATAGTGCCACTGAGGTGAGTAGTGGTGAGAGAAGAGGGCAAATAGTGCCACTGAGGTGAGTAGTGGTGAGAGAAGAGGGCAAATAGTGCCACTGAGGTGAGTAGTGGTGAGAGAAGAGAGCAAATAGTGCCACAGAGGTGGTGAGAGAAGAGGATAAATAGTGCCACAGAGGTGGTGAGAGAAGAGGATAAATAGTGCCACAGAGGTGGTGAGAGAAGAGGATAAATAGTGCCACAGAGGTGGTGAGAGAAGAGGATAAATAGTGCCACAGAGGTGGTGAGAGAAGAGGATAAATAGTGCCACAGAGGTGGTGAGAGAAGAGGATAAATAGTGCCACAGAGGTGGTGAGAGAAGAGGATAAATAGTGCCACAGAGGTGTCCTAAGACACCAATTAAAAGCCTCGGTCCTACCTGTCTGATATTTGGTGGGACAACTCAATCCCTAGACACCACTGTCTGCACTGTCCTGTATTTTGTGTGACAGGTGGGGGCCTAATCACCAAGTAAAAAAGCAGAGGTACCCATTCTACTGCATGTTTTGGAACAAAGGCACCAAGTAAAAGCAGAGATCCCATCTATCTTGTGTTTTTCGTGACAGGTGTATCATAGGGTGCAAAATAAAAGCAGAGGCCCAATCTGTCCTGTGTTTTGTGGGACAGCTAATTCCTAAGACAACAAGTAAACAAAGAGATCCCATCTATCTTATGTTTTGTGGAAGAGGATGCTCTGCATCGGATGTCTTGGAGATGAAACCGCTCCACGCCAGAAGGATGAAGATAGAAGATGCCGTCTGAATGAAGACTTCTGCCGTCTGGAGGACTACTTCTGCCCGGCTTGGATGAAGACATCTCCCGGTAAGTCGATCTTCAGGGAGTTAGCTTTTTATTTTGGGGGGGGCTTTTTTATTTTGATAGGGCTATTAGATTAGGTGTAATTATCTTAAATTTCTGTAATTTGTTTATTATTTTATGTAATTTAGTGGGGGGAGGGGGTTTGTACTTTAGATAATTTAATTTAGGTTATTGTATTTAATTTAGTTTATTGTATTTAATTTAGTTAATTTATTTAATTATAGTGTAGTGTTAGGTGTTAGTGTAACTTAGGTTAGGTTTTATTTTACAGGTACTTTTGTATTTATTTTAGCTAGGTAGTTATTAAATAGTTAATAACTATTTAGTAACTATTCTACCTAGTTAAAATAAATACAAAGTTGCCTGTAAAATAAAAATAAACCCTAAGCTAGATACAATGTAACTATTAGTTATATTGTAGCTATATTAGGGTTTATTTTATAGGTAAGTATTTTGTTTTAAATAGGAATAATGTAATTAATGATAGTAATTTAATTTATATTTATTTAAATTAGATTTAAGTTAGGGGGTGTTAGGGTTAGACTTAGGTTTAGGGGTTAATCAATTTAATATAGTGGCGGCGATGTTGGGGACGGCAGATTAGGTGTTAATAACATAATGTAGGTGGTGGCGTTGTAGGGGGGCAGATTAGGGGTTAATAAGTATAATGTAGGTGGAGGCGGTGTAGGGGGCGACAGATTAGAGGTTAATAAGTATAATGTAGGTGGCGGCGGTGTAGGGGGTGGCAGATTAGGAGTGTTTAGACTCGGGGCTTATGTTAGGGTGTTAGGTGTAAACGTAACTTTATTCTCCCATAGGGATCAATGGGATATCGGGCAGCAGCGAACATGAACTTTTGCTGCTTTCAGACTACCATTGATTCCTATGGCATTCCGCCGCCTCCAGGTACGCAGGGCCAGAATAGTGCCGAGCGTACCTGGTAGAAATTTGATAACTAGCAAAAGTAGTCAGATAGTGCCAAATTTGCATTCGGAACATCTGTAATGACGTAAGCATCGATCTGTGTCGGACTTTGACCGGCGGATCGTATGTTACGTCACAAAATTCTACTTTTGCCGGACAGTAGGGTTTGATAAATAAGGGGAATCAGGCTTGCCACAATTACACTGCGGAATTCCAGCATATTTGCGGTTGACGGCTTGATAAATAGGCCCCAATGAGTGCATTTATTTCTTATATCTGTTGAGCTAATATGGAATTGCTTTCAACTTTTATTATTGTAACATTCCAATCTCTTGTCTCCCCTTCTACCCTGTCTTAAACTACACCTCCCCCTTACTTTATAACCAGGATTTTTCACCGTACCATTCTCTTTCTTACAGCTGCAACTCTAACTACACAACTTACCCTGCTCTGCAAGCACTAAGTTGCTCTCCAAGGCCTTGTATGTGAAATACTAAATTCCAGGTGATAAGTGTAGAATACTGATGATTATTATAATGAAGATTATGAAGGCGTACCCCGGCTCTAAGAGACCTTCTAACATATATATTCATATACATATATATATATATTTAACACTGCTGCCCATCACTGCACGACTTACCCCCCTTTGCTGTCTATTTGGAGCCTACAGAAGTGCCCTCTTTTGAGGGCAAAGCTTCCATGAAATGTAAACCCTGATGTTCAGCAGATCCCATGCCTTTTTATCTTGGCACACCCTGATGTTCAGCATATCCCATGCCTTTTACTTCAGCACACCCTGATGTTCAGCAGATCCCATGCCTTTTTTATCTTGGCACACCCTGATGTTCAGCAGATCCCATGCCTTTTTACCTTGGCACACCCTGATGTTCAGCAGATCCCATGCCTTTTTACCTTGGCACACCCTGATGTTCAGCAGATCCCATTCCTTTTTACCTTGGCACACCCTGATGTTCAGCAGATCCTATGCCTTTTATCTTGGCACACCCTGATGTTCAGCAGATTCCATGCCTTTTACTTCAGCACACCCTGATGTTCAGCAGATCCCATGCCTTTTTTCCTTGGCACACCCTGATGTTCAGCAGATCCCATGCCTTTTTATCTTGGCACACTCTTATGTTCAGCAGATCCCATGCCTTTTTATCTTGGCACACCCTGATGTTCAGCAGATCCCATGCCTTTTACTTCAGCACACCCTGATGTTCAGCAGATCCCATGCCTTTTTACTTCAGCACACCCTGATATTCAGCAGATTCCATGCCTTTTACTTCAGCACACCCTAATGTTCAGCAGATCCCATGCCTTTTTACCTTGGCACACCCTGATGTTCAGCAGATCCCATGCCTTTTTACCTTGGCACACCCTGATGTTCAGCAGATCCCATGCCTTTTTACCTTGGCACACCCTGATGTTCAGCAGATCCTATGCCTTTTTACCTTGGCACACCCTGATGTTCAGCAGATCCCATGCCTTTTTACCTTGGCACACCCTGATGTTCAGCAGATCCTATGCCTTTTTACCTTGGCACACCCTGATGTTCAGCAGATCCCATGCCTTTTTACCTTGGCACACCCTGATGTTCAGCAGATCCTATGCCTTTTTTATCTTGGCACACCCTGATGTTCAGCAGATCCTATGCCTTTTACTTCAGCACACCCTGATGTTCAGCAGATCCTATGCCTTTTTACCTTGGCACACCCTGATGTTCAGCAGATCCCATGCCTTTTTACCTTGGCACACCCTGATGTTCAGCAGATCCTATGCCTTTTTTATCTTGGCACACCCTGATGTTCAGCAGATCCCATGCCTTTTTACCTTGGCACACCCTGATGTTCAGCAGATCCCATTCCTTTTTACCTTGGCACACCCTGATGTTCAGCAGATCCCATGCCTTTTTACCTTGGCACACCCTGATGTTCAGCAGATCCTATGCCTTTTTTATCTTGGCACACCCTGATGTTCAGCAGATCCCATGCCTTTTTTCCTTTGCACACCCTGATGTTCAGCAGATTCCATGCCTTTTACTTCAGCACACCCTGATGTTCAGCAGATCCCATGCCTTTTTTCCTTGGCACACCCTGATGTTCAGCAGATCCCATGCCTTTTTTCCTTGGCACACCCTGATGTTCAGCAGATCCCATGCCTTTTTATCTTGGCACACCTTGATGTCCAGCAGATTCCATGCCTTTTTTCCTTGGCACACCCTGATGTTCAGCAGATCCCATGCCTTTTTATCTTGGCACACCCTGATGTTCAGCAGATCCCATGCATTTTTTCCTTGGCACACCCTGATGTTCAGCAGATTCCATGCCTTTTACTTCAGCACACCCTGATGTTCAGCAGATCCCATGCCTTTTTTCCTTGGCACACCCTGATGTTCAGCAGATCCCATGCCTTTTTATCTTGGCACACCCTGATGTTCAGCAGATCCCATGCCTTTTTTCCTTGGCACACCCTGATGTTCAGCAGATCCCATGCCTTTTTATCTTGGCACACCCTGATGTTCAGCAGATCCCATGCCTTTTTATCTTGGCACACCTTGATGTCCAGCAGATTCCATGCCTTTTTTCCTTGGCACACCCTGATGTTCAGCAGATCCCATATCTATAATCTTGTCAGACCCTAATGTTCAGCAGATCCCATGACTATAATCTTGGCACACACCCTGATGTTCAGAAGACCTCAAGTCTTTTACTTTGGTACATCCTGATGTTAAGCAGATCACATGCCTTTTATCTTGGCACACCACAACAATATTATATATAGACTTGTATTAATTATACAGATTCAGGGGTGTCTAACCTATTAAAATGTGATTTAGAATATATATATATATATATATATATATATATATATATATATATATGTAATCGTGTGTGTATGGATACGGTATATGGTCATGTAGAGCGTTATACACAAATATACCATGTCCTGCAGTGTGTGTAATGATACGGTATATGGCTATATTCACTGATGTTAAGCTATTACTTATATATACACACACGTATATTTTTTTTAAATCACAGTTTAATTATAGCACATATAAGTCTCCCCCTGTCACAACATCCAGTGGTTCTCCAGGTAACTGAGTGATAACCTTTTCATTCCTGGTCTGTCACCTGACAACCCTTGGCATAATGACCCTGTAACTGCATAAAACACGTCGACTGAAGTCTTGGAGCCAGAGTCTATGATATTGTCCCATCTCCAATGAGCAGGGAAATGATTTTTCCTGCAGAATTATCTTCCCAGTGAACGAGCTATTTCTTAGCAATTAACTAAATCCGTTAGCTGTGAGACAATGGTTCCCTGACCTATCGTTTGGCAGTTTGTATCAGACTTGCTGTACAAAAGGATCACTATCATCACAATAATAAATCACACAGTGCATAATAGGTCTCAGCAAGATGCTGCACTGTGCAGCTGTAACCTCGGATATTTAGCAGATTTGATTTCAGATGGAAAGGGACAGGGTAAGAAGAAGTTAGACTCATAAAAATGCAGTAGATACTGAACATATGAGTCACGTGCTGCACTATTAAAAACAGCAAGTACTATCCTATATTTCTCACTACTGATAGTGCCAGGCGCACAGCAACATATCAGCACTGTTACTACAAGCAGCGCAGTCACGAGTGCTGCAGCTCCCAAGGGAAAGTGACAGTTTTTACTTTCTATGACATAATAGTGAGAACATCCTATGACTGTCCTTTATTATTTGTAGCAGCACATATTGCTACTAATGATCCCTCTCTCACAAACACTCTTGCGCCGTGCACAGCAAAAAACTTTAGTAGCACATAAACGCGAACGCTCATATAGATAGTCACACACATACATACCCTCTCTCACACAGACACTAACACATACACTCTCACACACACTCTCTCACACACCAAAACACTCTCTTTCACACAAAGACACAGACAAACACAAAGACACACTCACAAAGACACTCACTCACACTAGCACATACACTCACACACAAAAACACTCACTTGTTCACACATACAGATACACACGCACATACTCTCACACACTCAAAGATACTCATTCTCTCAAACACACAATCACTGACAAACACAAACACTCACATATAAAAATACCCACGCTCATACACACACTCAGACACTAGCACATACTCTCACACACAAAAGCACACACAAAGATACTCACGCTCTCATATACACACAATCACTGACAAACACAGGCACACACTCACAGACACTAACACATACACTCTCACACAAAAACTCACTCTTTCACACAAACTCACATATTCACACACAAAGATACTCACGCTCTCATATACACAATCACTGACAAACACAGACACACACACTCACATAAAGATACTCACGCTCTCATATACACAATCACTGACAAACACAGACACACACACTCACATAAAGATACTCACGCTCTCATATACACAATCACTGACAAACACAGACACACACACTCACATATAAAAATACTCACACACTCATATACACAATCACTGACAAATGCAGACACACACTCACATATAAAGATATGCACGCTCTCACACACACTCAGACACTAGCACATACACTCAACACACAAAAACACTCACTTTCACACAGACACACACAATCAATGACAAACACAGACACACACTTGCATATAAAGATACTTGCACTCATACACACACACAATCACGAACACAGGCACACACTTACATATAAAGATACTTATGCTCTCATACACACACAATCACTGACAAACACAGACACACATTCAAAGACACTCAAGCTCTCATATACACAAGCACTGACAAACACACACACTCACATATAAAGATACTCACGCTCTCAAACACACACACAATCACTGACAAACAGACACTCACATGTAAATATACTCACGCTCTCATACACACACACAATCACTAACACAGACACACACACTCATATAAAGATACCCACGCTCTCATACACACACACAATCACTGACAAACACAGACACACATTAAAATACACTCTCATACACACCCACAATCACTGACAAACACAGACACACATACTCAAAGACACTCAAGCTCTCATATACACAAGCACTGACAAACACACACACACACATAAAGATACTCACGCTCTCAAAAACACACACAATCACTGACAAACACAGACACACACACTCACATAAAGATACTCACGCTCTCATATACACAATCACTGACAAACACAGACACACACACTCACATATAAAGATACTCACGCACTCATATACACAATCACTGACAAATGCAGACACACACTCACATATAAAGATATGCACGCTCTCACACACACTCAGACACTAGCACATACACTCAACACACAAAAACACTCACTTTCACACAGACACACACAATCAATGACAAACACAGACACACACTTGCATATAAAGATACTTGCACTCATACACACACACACAATCACGAACACAGGCACACACTTACATATAAAGATACTTATGCTCTCATACACACACAATCACTGACAAACACAGACACACATTCAAAGACACTCAAGCTCTCATATACACAAGCACTGACAAACACACACACTCACATATAAAGATACTCACGCTCTCAAACACACACACAATCACTGACAAACAGACACTCACATGTAAATATACTCACGCTCTCATACACACACACAATCACTAACACAGACACACACACTCATATAAAGATACCCACGCTCTCATACACACACACACACAATCACTGACAAACACAGACACACATTAAAATACACTCTCATACACACCCACAATCACTGACAAACACAGACACACATACTCAAAGACACTCAAGCTCTCATATACACAAGCACTGACAAACACACACACACACATATAAAGATACTCACGCTCTCAAAAACACACACAATCACTGACAAACACAGACACACACACTCACATATAAAGATACTCACGCTCTCATACACACATACAATCACTGACAAACACACACACTGTTATAATTTGTAACCATCCACTTGTGCGTTGTTTGTGCGAGACCAAGAGCAAAATAGCGCACCCTGCGACATCAACTGTGCTACACCTATAATCAAGCCCTGAATACTTGTATATTCCATTACTCAAAATAAAAAAAATGCAATTCACTTTCATTATTAGTTTTCAATCCCCCAAGAAAATCAGGAGGGCCTTCCATGGAAGGCAAGACCCTGACCATAATGCTGCACAGTGATTGGATGGCAGGACCCTAACATGCTGCACAGTGATTGGAAGGCAGGACCCTGACTGTAATGCTGCACAGTGATTGGAAAATGGAAAATTAAGGGGAAAAAATTCCATCAATGCCCCACTGTTACTAATAATATAGAGAAGTATTAAGTCTGATAATTGTGGGGAGTGCTTAATGTCCCTTAATATGTAAGGCAAACAAAAAGGAAAAAAAAAAAAGAGATGGACAACTTAAGGAAAAAAAAATATAAAAAGTGATCAATCCATTACATAGGGGCAGGGGACAAAAACCTACTCAGGGAAATAAATAAAACATAACTTTTAATTGATACTATTAAGAATAGTAGGGTGCAGTGTATGCATCAAAACTTAGATTAAAAATGAAATGAGAAATACTGAGAGCCAGCAACCACGAAATTCAAAATGTTATACCAACAAAATATAGGAGCCACATAGATTAATGTGCAAACGTTTGCTAGTGAGCTGCACACAGGAACAATTAACTAAAAAAGAGGATTGACCTCACAACAGATTACTCTTAGTACAATGCAGACACAAAAGCAAGCACAAGTCTAGAGTGGTAACTGAGAAACGGCTATAAATCGCTCATATAGAGCTATAACAACAGAGGTTGCTGGACTCAGAGGGTACGCCTGATGCACCTGAAAGCCGTGTGCCGGTGAAATGCGCATCAGGTGTACCCTCTGAGTCCAGCATGTCACAATTACCAGCTGTATAATCACTTTAGGGAACGTTACAATTAATCTATAAAATTCCCTCCAGTCCAGATCTGTTTCTTCTGAATATCTGTGACATAAAACAAAATAAACCAATTCTCAGCCTCGTCGCTGGCAAACTCAGGCTAATGAATCAGAGCACTGGGCTGTACACAGAAGGCTGGTGCCAGTTGTGCAGTACTTTGAAGACCATATTTGGATCTTTCTGTCTTGCACTGGATCAGTTACAGCTGTTAGATTACAAACATGAATACAGTTTCTCTGTCTCCTGAGGCTGACTTGTCAGTTATATGTGACACAGGGACCATGCGAACGGAGGGTGTCTGTCCAGCAAACTATCACCTAGATTACGAGTTTTGCACTATAGAGGGTGCGAAATGAACGCAACAAAAAGTTGCGTTTTTTCAATCTCCATAGCGCTGCCATTACGAGTTACTGAAAAGCCTCCTTGTGCGTGCGATATGATGCCGTTAAGCTCCATGCCGCACAAAAGCCAAGGGCTGCTTTGACGTGCTTGTGCACGCTTTCCCCCATAGACATCAATGGGGAGAGAGTGTTAGAAAAAAAGCTAACACCTGAAGTGCGGAATGGCGATCGCCGTAACGTAACCCCATTGATGTCTATGGGGAAAAAAAAAAGTTACATTTAAAACGAACACCCTAACATAAACCCCAAGTCTAAACACCCCTAATCTGCCACCCCGGCACCTAAATAAAGTTATTAACCCCTAATCTGCCGCTCCCCGACATCGCCGCCACTATAATAACGTTGACCCCTAAACCTCCGGCCTTCCACATCTCCGCCATTAAATAGACCTATTAACCCCTAAAGCGCCAGCCCCACCACATCAAAAAACATTAAACTATTAACCCCTAAACCTAACACCCCCCTAACTTTAAATTAAAATTTCAATATAACTCTATTTAAATAAAAACTTACCTGTGAAATAGAAATAAACCTAACATTCCTAATCTAATAAAATAAAAAAAATACTACCATTAAAATATCTAAATTACAATTTAAAAAAAAACAAAAAACTAATAAACACTATAATCACGAAAACTAAAAAAAACTAAGCTTACAAAAAATAAACGAAATTATCAAAAATAAAAAACAATTATACCTAATCCAATAGCCCTATAAAAATACCCCCCCCCCCAAATAAAAACACCCCCAGCCTACAATAAACTACCAATAGCCCTTAAAAGGGCCTTTTGTAGGGCATTGCCCCAAGTTAAACAGCTCTTTTACCTGTAAAAAAATACAAAGTTCCCCCAACAGTAAAAGCAATGTGTGTCACACTAGGTATACAAGCAACATGTGTCCCACTAGGTATATAAGCAACATGTGCCACACTAGGTATATAAGCAACATGTGCCAAACTAGGTATATAAGCAACATGTGCCACACTAGGTATATAAGCAACATGTGCCACACTAGGTATATAAGCAACATGTGCCACACTAGGTATATAAGCAATATGTGTCACACTAGGTATATAAGTAATATGTGTCACACTAGGTATATAAGCAATATGTGCCACACTAGGTATACAAGTAATATGTATCACACTAGGTATATAAGCAATATGTGCCACACTAGGTATATAAGTAATCTGTATCACACTAGGTATATAAGCAATATGTGCCACACTAGGTATATAAGTAATATGTGCCACACTAGGTATATAAGTAATATGTGTCACACTAGGTATACAAGCAATATGTGTCACACTAGGTATACAAGCAATATGTGTCACACTAGGTATATAAGCAATATGTGTCACACTAGGTATATAAACAATATGTACCTAATGTGACACATTACCTATATACCTAATGTAACACAAATTACTTATAAACCTAAGGTGACACAAATTACTTATATACCTAATGTGACACACTTTACTTATATACCTAGTGTGATACATATTACTTATATACCTAGTGTGATACATATTACTTATATACCTAGTGTGGCACATATTGCTTATATGTGTGACACATATTTATAATCCTAGTGTGACACATATTGCTTGTATACCTAGTGTGGCACATATTACTTATATACCTAGTGTGGCACATGTTACTTATATACCTAGTGTGATACATATCGCTTATATACCTAGTGTGACACATATTGCTTATATACCTAGTGTGGCACATATTGCTTATATACCTAGTGTGATACCGATTACTTATATACCTAGTGTGGCACATATTGCTTGTATACCTAGTGTGGCACATATTGCTTGTATACCTAGTGTGGCACATATTGCTTGTATACCTAGTGTGGCACATGTTACTTTTATACCTAGTGTAATTTATGATTTGTGTCACACTAGGTATATAAGTGATATATGGGGGGGGGTGTACAACAAAAGCTCCACCCAACACCAACAAACCAATAAAGTTGCAAATTCACAATTGAACACCTAAAAGCCTCCATTATCTAACAAAGAAAAAAAAGAGGGGCAAAACACCCATCACCCCATGTCTTCATATTTTGCTTACAAAATAATTTGCTTCTTCGGGATTATTCAGCATTTGTCAACCTCCATTCACCAAAATCTTAAAGGGATACTGAACCCAAATTTTCTCTTTTGTGACTCAGATAAAGCATGCAATTTTAAGCAACTTTCTAATTTACTCCAATTTTTCTTCATTCTCTTGCTATCTTTATTTGAAAAAGAAGGCATCTAAGCTTTTTTTTGGATTCAGAACTCTGGACAGCACTTTTTTATTGGTGGATGAATATATCCACCAATCAGCAAGGGCAACCCAGGTTGTTCACCAAAAATGGGCCGGCATCTAAACTTACATTCTTGCATTTCAAATAAAGATACCAAGAGAATGAAGAAAATTTGATAATAGGAGTAAAGTAGAAAGTTGCTTAAAATTGAATGCTCTATCTGAATCACGAAAGAAAAAATTTGGGTTCAGTGTCCCTTTAATTCTAGCAGGATACATCATAAATGCATTATATCCATGTTATTTAACGCATTACAAATTGGAGCCATTTTTTCCCCTGCGTTTCAAGCTAACCTTAGTATGACTAACTCTAACCTTAATGACTGTATCCTTAACTGTAGCCCAACCTTAATATGACTGTAACCCTGCCCTTAATATGACTGTAATCCTTATCGTAACATAACTGTAACCCTAACATGACTGCAACCCTACCCTTAATATGACTGCAACCCTAACATCAACCTTAATATGACTGTAACCCTAACTGTAACACCAAACTTAGTATGACTGTAACCCTAACATGACTTTAACCCTAAATATGACCCAAATATGATTGCAAACCTAACAGGACTGTAACCCTAACAGGACTGTAACCCTAACTTTAATACTACTGTAACCCTAACTGCAACACCAAACTTAGTATGACTGTAACCTTAACCTAATATGACTGTAACCATAACATGACTGTAACCATAACCTTAAAATGACTGTAACCCCCAAACTTAATATAACTGTAACCCCCAAACTTAATATAACTGTAACCCCCAAACTTAATATAACTGTAACGCTAAAGGTAACATGACTGTAACGCTAAAGGTAACATGACTGTAACGCTAAAGGTAACATGACTGTAACGCTAAAGGTAACATGACTGTAACGCTAAAGGTAACATGACTTTAACCCTAACCTTAATTTGACTGTAACCCTAAAATTAATACAACTGTAACCCTTACTGTAACACCAACCTTAATATGACTGTAACCCTAACAGTAAAAATGACTGTAAGCCTAACTGTAAAATGACTGTAAGCCTAAGCTTAATATGACTATAATCCTAACTGTAACCATAACCTTAATATGACTATAACCCTAATCTTAAACCTAATGTTATTGTGACCCTAACTTTAAGATTAATCATAACTCTATTATGACTGTGACTCTAACCCTAGCACTCATCGTAACCATGTGACCTTAACCCTAATGTTATTGTAACACTAACCCTAGCGTTCATCGTACCCTAACTGTAACCCTAACTGTAAAGTTAAGCATAACATAACTGTGACCCCAACCCTAGCACTCATTGTAACCCTAACTGTAACCTTAACCCTTATGTTTTGGGTGGAAGAGACCAGATGAAATATAGCCAACAGTTTCAGACAAACCTGATTCACCACGTTATGTCCAATGTAGGAGATTATGATATATCAGGGGCACCCAGTGTTTGCCTTTATAACGCAGAGCACATTGCAGCATTGTATAATGCAGGAGCCAGAACACGATACGTGAGATACATGGTACAGAACACATGATTCACGGTGGACAAGACATAAAACACATGAGACATGACACAGTACACGTGCTACATGGGAGACATGGCACAGTACACGTGCTACATGGGAGACATGGCACATTATTATTATCATGATCAGGTATTTGTAGAGCGTCAACAGATTTCGCAGCACTATAAACATAGGTGGTAACCAAGTAACATTTATAGGTGTCAAATGGTTAGAGGGCCCTGCCGAGAGTTGCACATTACACGTGGTAAATGGGAGACATGACAATACGTGATACATGGCAGAGAGAACACAGTGGCACAGTATCAACCATATGAAGAATAGGGACCTCATACCATGATCACGAGATATGGAGCATATCACACACAGGTTACATTACAGGTATCATTGCTTGAAACACTGCAGAATTACAACAGGCAGGTTTTTATAATGAAACAGTAGAGAAGGTTTTTCTCACCTGGAATTGTCTTCTGGGTCCTAGGGGGAAAAAAAGTAATGGATTAGGTTCCAGTACCTGATATATTACAGCCTTGTCTTGTGTTAATGAAACTTAGTTATAATTTATATGCCTGGCATTCTGTGCATGGTATCTGACACTCACCTGTCTTTGCTTGATATCCTTTATAATGCCTGGCATCAAACACACAGGTTACAGCGCCTGGCACCAAACACACAGATTACAGAGCCTGACATCAAACACACAGATTACAGAGCCTGACATCAAACACACAGATTACAGAGCCTGACATCAAACACACAGATTACAGAGCCTGACATCAAACACACAGATTACAGGGCCTGACATCAAACACACAGCTTACAGGGCCTGACATCAAACACACAGCTTACAGGGCCTGACATCAAACACACAGCTTACAGGGCCTGACATCAAACACACAGCTTACAGGGCCTGACATCAAACACACATCTTACAGGGCCTGACATCAAACACACATCTTACAGGGCCTGACATCAAACACACAGCTTACAGTGCCTGACATCAAACACACAGCTTACAGTGCCTGACATCAAACACACATCTTACAGGGCCTGACATCAAACACACAGCTTACAGGGTCTGACATCAAACACACAGCTTACAGGGTCTGACATCAAACACACAGCTTACAGTGCCTGACATCAAACACACAGCTTACAGGGCCTGACATCAAACACACATCTTACAGGGCCTGACATCAAACACACATCTTACAGTGCCTGACATCAAACACACATCTTACAGGGCCTGACATCAAACACACAGCTTACAGGGTCTGACATCAAACACACAGCTTACAGGGTCTGACATCAAACACACAGCTTACAGGGCCTGACATCAAACACACAGCTTACAGGGCCTGACATCAAACACACAGCTTACAGGGCCTGACATCAAACACACAGCTTACAGGGCCTGACATCAAACACACAGCTTACAGGGCCTGACATCAAACACACAGCTTACAGGGCCTGACATCAAACACACAGTTTACAGGGTCTGACATCAAACACACAGTTTACAGGGTCTGACATCAAACACACAGCTTACAGGGCCTGACATCAAACACACAGCTTACAGGGCCTGACATCAAACACACAGCTTACAGGGTCTGACATCAAACACACAGTTTACAGGGCCTGACATCAAACACACAGCTTACAGGCCATAGTGCCTGGCATCTAACTCACAGCGCCTGCAATCAAACACACAGCTTACAGGCCACAGTGCCTGGCATCTAACTCACAGTGCCTGCAATAAAACACACAGCTTACAGCGCCTGGCATCAAACACACAGATTACAGGGCTTGACATCAAACATCTTACAGGGCCTGACATCAAACACACAGCTTACAGGGCCTGACATCAAACACACAGCTTACAGGGCCTGACATCAAACACACAGCTTACAGGGCCTGACATCAAACACACAGTTTACAGGGTCTGACATCAAACACACAGTTTACAGGGTCTGACATCAAACACACAGCTTACAGGGCCTGACATCAAACACACAGCTTACAGGGTCTGACATCAAACACACAGTTTACAGGGCCTGACATCAAACACACAGCTTACAGGGTCTGACATCAAACACACAGCTTACAGGGCCTGACATCAAACACACAGCTTACAGGCCACAGTGCCTGGCATCTAACTCACTGCGCTTGGCATCAAACACACAGCTTACAGTGCCTGGCATCAAACACACAGCTTACAGGCCACAGTGCCTGGCATCTAACTCACTGCGCTTGGCATCAAACACACAGCTTACAGGGCCTGACATCAAACACACAGCTTACAGGCCACAGTGCCTGGCATCTAACTCACTGCGCTTGGCATCAAACACACAGCTTACAGTGCCTGGCATCAAACACACAGCTTACAGGCCACAGTGCCTGGCATCTAACTCACTGCGCTTGGCATCAAACACACAGCTTACAGTGCCTGGCATCAAACACACAGCTTACAGGCCACAGTGCCTGGCATCTAACTCACTGCGCTTGGCATCAAACACACAGCTTACAGGGCCTGACATCAAACACACAGCTTACAGGGCCTGACATCAAACACACAGCTTACAGGCCACAGTGCCTGGCATCTAACTCACTGCGCTTGGCATCAAACACACAGCTTACAGTGCCTGGCATCTAACTCACAGCTTACAGCGCCTGGCATCAAACACTAAACTTAATGTGTCTCATTTTTCATCATTCTGTTTGGGGCATTTGCAGTAATTAACATATAAAATACAAACTTAGCTCCTGGAGGGGCTTATGACCTCTAGCTTCCAACACCTGGGATACATCAAAACACACAGAATGTGGCAAACATCCAGCATCCACTGTTCATATGCAATCTAGCTAGTAACACTCAGCACCCAGAGCCTAAAATCCATAAAACACCATCTCACACCCTAAACTGGAGTTGCATGGAGTTCTCAGCATGCAGGAAACAGGATTTGTAATAAAGAAAGAGGATCTTGCTCTTAAGGCAGCACATTCACCCCCTTACACGCATCACCTAATGCCCAGGTACCAGCTCTGCCCAAAGGTGTCCTTAGCGATTTGTGTAACATGCCATGCACCCTGTGTACCTCATCTCTCTCCATTGCTATCTGGTTGAAGCTGTTTAGCTGCCGGGTGACCTCTACCATCTCAGTCATCAGATTGCCCATGGTGACATTGAGCTCTTCCAGCACTTCGGTCACATGAGCTGAGGCCATTGCCTCCTGAAGGTCCACAAAGTGCAGAGCCCGGTGCTCCTCTTCCTGAACCAACTGCCTCATGTGCTCAAACTGCATCTGGACGAAGGCTTTTATGTCACCCCGACTGACCTAAGCAACAGTGTGAAACACAGGTTAGTGTAGTGAAAAATCACAGAAGATCAGCAGTATGAATAGCACTAGCTTAGGTCTGCCAGGTATTAACAGAAGATTCCAACTATAAGGAGGCAGGCTCCACTGACATGGGGTTGTGAAAGTATGTAAGCTAGCTCTTACATCTCTCCTACTCTCTCTCTCCCTCTGTATCATCACTCTCCTTCAGTCAGTGTAGAGGGTGGAGAACAAGATGGATAAGAGAGGGGAGGAAAAAAGAGGGGAGGAAAAAAGAGGGGAGGAAAAAAGAGGGGAGGAAAAAAGAGGGGAGGAAAAAAGAGGGGAGGAAAAAAGAGGGGAGGAAAAAAGAGGGGAGGAAAAAAGAGGGGAGGAAAAAAGAGGGGAGGAAAAAAGAGGGGAGGAAAAAAGAGGGGAGGAAAAAAAGAGGGGAGGAAAAAAGAGGGGAGGAAAAAAGAGGGGGGGGGGAAAGAGGGGGGGGGGGAAAGAGGGGGGGGGGGGAAAGAGGGGGGGGGGGGGGGGAGAGGGGGGGGAAAGAGGGGGGGGGAAAGAGGGGGGGGGAGAAGAGGGGGGGGGAAAGAGGGGGGGGGAAAGAGGGGAGGAAAAGAGGGATAAGAGAATGTAGAACAAGAGGGAGAACAGGATGGATAAAAGGGAGTAGAGGGTGTAGAAGGGGGATAAGAGGGAGAAAAGAGTGGAGAACAAAGGGAGAAAAGAGTGGAGAACAGGATGGATAAGAGGGAGTAGAGGGTGGAGAACAGGATGAATAAGAGGCAGTAGAGGGTGGAGAACAAGAGGGAGAAGAGGGTAGAGAACAAGAGGGAGAAGAGGGAGTGGAGGGTGGAGAACAGGATGGATAAGAGGGAGTGGAGGGTGGAGAACAGGATGGATAAGAGGGAGTGGAGGGTGGAGAACAAGATGGATAAGAATCAGTAGAGGGTGGAGAACAAGATGGATAAGAATCAGTAGAGGGTGGAGAACAAGATGGATAAGAATCAGTAGAGGGTGGAGAACAAGATGGATAAGAATCAGTAGAGGGTGGAGAACAAGATGGATAAGAATCAGTAGAGGGTGGAGAACAAGATGGATAAGAATCAGTAGAGGGTGGAGAACAAAATGGATAAGAATCAGTAGAGGGTGGAGAACAAGATGGATAAGACTCAGTAGAGGGTGGAGAACAAGATGGATAAGACTCAGTAGAGGGTGGAGAACAAGATGGATAAGACTCAGTAGAGGGTGGAGAACAAGATGGATAAGACTCAGTAGAGGGTGGAGAACAAGATGGATAAGACTCAGTAGAGGGTGGAGAACAAGATGGATAAGAATCAGTAGAGGGTGGAGAACAAGATGGATAAGAATCAGTAGAGGGTGGAGAACAAGATGGATAAGAATCAGTAGAGGGTGGAGAACAAGATGGATAAGAATCAGTAGAGGGTGGAGAACAAGATGGATAAGAATCAGTAGAGGGTGGAGAACAAGATGGATAAGAATCAGTAGAGGGTGGAGAACAAGATGGATAAGAATCAGTAGAGGGTGGAGAACAAGATGGATAAGAATCAGTAGAGGGTGGAGAACAAAATGGATAAGAATCAGTAGAGGGTCGAGAACAAGATGGATAAGAGTCAGAGGGTGGAGAACAGGATGAATAAGAGGTAGTAGAGGGTGGAGAACAAGATGGATAAGAGAGTGGAGGATAAGAGAGTGGAGGATAAGAGAGTGGAGGATAAGAGAGTGGAGGATAAGAGAGTGGAGGATAAGAGAGTGGAGGATAAGAGAGTGGAGGATAAGAGAGTGGAGGATAAGAGAGTGGAGGATAAGAGAGTGGAGGATAAGAGAGTGGAGGATAAGAGAGTGGAGGATAAGAGAGTGGAGGATAAGAGTGGAGAACAAGAGGGAGAAAAGAGTGGAGAACAGGATGGATAAGAGGGAGTAGAGGGTGTAGAACAGGATGGATAAGAGGGAGTAGAGGGTGTAGAACAGGATGGATAAGAGGCAGTAGAGGATGGAGAACAAGAGGGAGAAGAGGGAGTGGAGGGTGGAGAACAGGATGGATAAGAGGGAGTGGAGGGTGGAGAACAGGATGGATAAGAGGGAGTGGAGGGTGGAGAACAGGATGGATAAGAGGGAGTGGAGGGTGGAGAACAGGATGGATAAGAGGGAGTGGAGGGTGGAGAACAAGATGGATAAGAGGGAGTGGAGTGTGGAGAACAAGATGGATAAGAGGCAGTAGAGGGTGGAGAACAAGATGGATAAGAGGCAGTAGAGGGTGGAGAACAAGATGGATAAGAGGCAGTAGAGTGTGGAGAACAAGATGGATAAGAGGCAGTAGAGGGTGGAGAACAGGATGAATACGAGGTAGTAGAGGGTGGATAACAGAACGGATAAGGGTGCAGTGGTTGAGAATAGGACAAGCAAGTTGGAGAAGATAATGACAGGTGTGAGTAATGAGTGGTGAAGATGATGGAGGACCCAGAACCGATACGTAGTTAAGAAGCAGATTTACAAAGGAGAGGATGGGTCAGTGTGGGAGGAGAACTAGCAGAGGGGGCATAGGAATGATAATAAAAGTATTGTCATTATTGTAACAGGTTTTTGGTTTTAGACAGACTAAAAACAGACTAAAAACCTCCCTATTGTTTCTGCTTACAGTCCAGTGTTGAGAGATTTTATAGGCAAGACAAACCTTAGGCCTGTACTAACTCTATAATACATTTGTAATAATTAATAAGGGTCTGTGTAACCCTAGGGAAAACAAGGGGGAGGGGCGATGCTCCCTTACTCTTGGATCTGCGCACTTGCTCTTTAGCCGCTCTATCATCTCAGTCATGGCCATCTTCAGGTCAACAGGCTTTCTGTTCTAGAGGAAGGAAGACAAAGGTCACTCGTACAGAAGGGATAATGGTCAGCAGACAGCGGAACCAGGGACTATGAATAAAAACATTATGTGCACATTTATCATAGCATAATATCTTGATAAGACTGTTTCATCCTCTTTCATCTTCTTTGTCTTGCTCTCTCTCCCCCCTCTGTCCCTCTCCCTCCGTCCCTCTCCCTCTCTCTCCCCCTCAGTCTCTCTCTCTCTCTCCCCCCCTCAGTCTCTCTCTCTCTCCCTCAGTCTCTCTCTCCCTCTCAGTCTCTCTCTCTCTCTCCCTCAGTCTCTCTCCCCCCCTCAGTCAGTCTGTCTCTCTCTCCCCCTCAGTCAGTCTGTCTCTCTCTCCCCCCTCAGTCAGTCTGTCTCTCTCTCCCCCTCAGTCAGTCTGTCTCTCTCTCCCCCTCAGTCAGTCTGTCTCTCTCTCCCCCTCAGTCAGTCTGTCTCTCTCTCCCCCTCAGTCAGTCTGTCTCTCTCTCCCCCTCAGTCAGTCTGTCTCTCTCTCCCCCTCAGTCAGTCTGTCTCTCTCTCCCCCTCAGTCAGTCTGTCTCTCTCTCCCCCTCAGTCAGTCTGTCTCTCTCCCCCTCAGTCAGTCTGTCTCTCTCCCTCAGTCAGTCTGTCTCTCTCCCTCCCTCCGTCTCTCCCTCCCTCCCTCCGTCTCTCCCTCCCTCCGTCTCTCCCTCCGTCTCTCCCTCCCTCCGTCTCTCCCTCCCTCCGTCTCTCTCTCTCCCTCCGTCTCTCCCTCCGTCCCTCCCTCCGTCTCTCCCTCCGTCTCTCCCTCCGTCTCTCTCTTCCTCCCTCCGTCTCTCTCCCTCCCTCCGTCTCTCTCCCTCCCTCCCTCCGTCTCTCTCCCTCCCTCCGTCTCTCTCCCCCTCCCTCTCTCCCCCCCCTCCCTCTCTCCCCCTCCCTCCCTCTCTCCCCTCCCTCTCTCTCCCACCTCCATCTCTCTCCCTCCCTCTGTCTCCCTCTCTCTCTCCCCCTCCCTGCCCCTCTCTCCCCCCCTCCCTCTCTCTCCCTCCCTCTCTCCCCCCCCTCCCTCTCTCTCCCTCCCTCTCTCGCCCCCCTCCCTCCCTCTCTCGCCCCCCTCCCTCCCTCTCTCCCCCCCCTCCCTCTCTCTCCCTCCCTCCCTCTCTCTCCCTCCCTCCCTCCCTCTCCCTCCCTCCCTCCCTCTCCCTCCCTCCCTCCCTCCCTCTCCCTCCCTCCCTCCCTCTCTCTCCCTCCCTCCCTCCCTCGGTATGCTTTTCAGCAAAGGATACCAATAGAATGAAATGAATGAGATAATAGAAGTAAATTGGTTTCATATTGTATGCCCTATCTCTCTCCTAAAAGAAAATATTTCTGTTTAACTGCTGAGCTATTCCCACCCTGTGCTGAACTGTTTTGTAGCGTTTAGATGCTGCTCACATTTAGGCTGTACTGCAGCTCATTTGTCATTGAGAAACTCACACATTTATATATCATTTTAAAGCTGACGCAGCAGATTAAACGATACTGTTATTTAACATAAATACATTAGAAACCTGCAACACTAAGTATGAAACAATGTTAATATACAAGGTTATAATCAAGTGTTTTGCCTCGTAAACTCCATAGTAAACATAAGGGAGTTAGCCTCATAAATAAGGGGCTTATGTAACTGATCTGCAAAAAGGGGCTCCCATGAGACGCTATGCAAATAAATGCACCTTTATTCACACCAGGTGATCACCACTGGTTATTAACACTTATGTAAGGAGTGCCTTAAAGCACGGGGTCTTGCGAGTCACTAGGCATTTTTAGTCTGTTATAAAAGGTATTTATATGTTTAGTGTATTGAAACAAGTGTATGGGGGGGGGGGGGAATTGTAGACTAGATTTTTTGTTTTGTAGATGATCCATTTATATAGCCCATCTGGGGGTGTTTTTGTAACAATGTTTAGTGTTGCTTATTGTTTTAATAACATTGTGCTGATTGTCAGCCTCTTAACCAAGGTTTTAGAAGTATACTGTTATCTCCCTACTCCAGCTTGCTCCTGTTTGCGTAAAGGGTCTTTTCATATGCAGGGGACGCTGCAAACTATCTAAACCAGCTGTTAGATTTGCAGGTTACAGAATCTGCTTCTGTAGAGGGCGTGAGGCAAAACAAATTATTATCGTTATCAATATGGAATGAATTCCCTCTCATGTTTTACTTTCCGTTTAGACACTTTTTTTTATCCAAGAAGGAAAAATCCTTAAAGGGACATGAAATCCAAAATCAGGTAGAACATACAGTTTTAAACAACTTTCAAACTTAATTCTATTACCAAATTTGTTTCATTCTCTTTGTATCCTTTGTTGAACGAGCAGCAATGCACCACTGGGAGCTAGCTGATCACATCAGGTAAGCCAATGGCAAGGAGCATATATGTGCAGCCACCAATCAGCAGCTAGTTCCCAGCAGTGAATTGCTGCTCCTGAGCATACCTATGTATGCTTCTCAACAAAGGATATCAAGAGATTGAAGCAAATTAGAAAGTTGTTTAAAATTTTATGTTCTAACTGAATCATGAAAGTTTAATTTTGACTTTAAAAAAAAAAAAAAACTCTTTAGAGAACACCGAGATGAGAAGTCACAATTCAGCCAGAGCACACACATTGTATATACTTTCCAATCTACATGTATTATCTAATGTCCCTTTTTCTCTAGGTCTCCATTGCAGAAAATGAGTCCCTTTTCATGAGAACATACTAAGGTCCCACTTGTACATTAGTCTGAATCATGAGACTTTCATTTTGATGTTTATATCCCTTTAAGCACATAAGGAGAAGAATGGCACAGAGCTCAGCTATTGTTCTATGTACAAACATATTGTCACTATACAGAACCCACTCATTATCTCAAACAGCACTCTGCATGCCCACAACATTTCTGATTGGTTTATCTGATTAACCAATCAGAAAGATTTTATTTCTCTTTACATAGGAAGTAAACCCAGAAGAACTCAGAGCGTGAAGGAACATGATTGTGATGGTCAGGATGAGACTTAAAGGGACATTGAACCCAAATTTTTTTCTTTCGTGATTTGGATAGAGCATAATTTTTTAAGCAACTTTCTAATTTACTCCTATTATCAATTTTTCTTTGTTCTTTTGCTATCTTTATTTAAAAAGCAGGAATGTGATGCATAGGAGCCGGCCCATTTTTGGTTGAGAACCTGGGTTATGCTTGCTTATTGGTGGGTAGATGTAAGCCTCCAATAAGCAAGCGCTATCCATGGTGCTGAACCTAAAATGGGCTGGCTGCTTAGATTTACATTCCTGCTTTTAAAATAAAGATAGCAAGAGAACGAAGAAAAATTGATAATAGGAGTAAATTAGAAAGTTGCTTAAAATGTCATGCTCTATCTGAATCACGAAAGAAAAAAATTGAGTTCAGTGTCCCTTTAAGGAAGAAGATGTTTCTTTCCGACTTTAGCTAAAGACACTTTGGGCTAGATTACAAATAGAGCGCAAAATATCGCTTTTGCGAAAGCGATATTTGCGCTCTACTGAGTAATACCAGCGTACGCTAATATCCGCTGGTATTACAAGTTGAGTGCAATTTGAATGCGAGCTCGCGTTCACATTGCTAGGAATAATTGCGCTCATTAGAGCGTGCTTCCATAGGCACCAATGGGAGCCTCATTCTCATGCCATGAGAACTAGCGCAGAGAAGGGGCTAAGTCACGCAGCATTTTTAAATATATAGGTATATGAGCACTTACAATTATATATTTACTGGGATCTGATCTCTTTATTGGTTGATTATTTATCACGCACCTGCAAATGGGCAAAATTTGCCCATTTGCAGGCGCAATATAAAATTAGAGATCCACTTGCAATCTAGCCCATTATAGGGTGGTTAGTGCTTCTTGTATTTAGTTTTTGTAATGTATAGAGCTGGATTTTAATGTCAGTTACCTAAAGGGAAGATGGAATACATAGGTTTACGGTCTGGGTTATATGGTTTATCTTGGTGGGTTTAATGGTTAATGGTGGTGATGGGTTTCATATATAAAGCCTCTTGAATATTACAGGTATAGAGATGGGGTATGTAATGGATTTGACCCTGGTGGGTTGGGGTGATTGTGGTTTGGGCGTGTAGAGGATTTGAACCTGGCGGGTTGGGGTAACTGTAGTTCGGGGCGTGTAGGGGATTTGACACTGGCGGGTTGGGGTAACTGTAGTTCGGGGCGTGTAGGGGATTTGACACTGGCGGGTTGGGGTAACTGTAGTTCGGGGCGTGTAGGGGATTTGACACTGGCGGGTTGGGGTAACTGTAGTTCGGGGCGTGTAGGGGATTTGACACTGGCGGGTTGGGGTAACTGTAGTTCGGGGCGTGTAGAGGATTTGACACTGGCGGGTTGGGGTAACTGTAGTTCGGGGCGTGTAGAGGATTTGACACTGGCGGGTTGGGGTAACTGTAGTTCGGGGCGTGTAGAGGATTTGACACTGGCGGGTTGGGGTAACTGTAGTTCGGGGCGTGTAGAGGATTTGACACTGGCGGGTTGGGGTAACTGTAGTTCGGGGCGTGTAGAGGATTTGACACTGGCGGGTTGGGGTAACTGTAGTTCGGGGCGTGTAGAGGATTTGACACTGGCGGGTTGGGGTAACTGTAGTTCGGGGCGTGTAGAGGATTTGACACTGGCGGGTTGGGGTAACTGTAGTTCGGGGCGTGTAGAGGATTTGACACTGGCGGGTTGGGGTAACTGTAGTTCGGGGCGTGTAGAGGATTTGACACTGGCGGGTTGGGGTAACTGTAGTTCGGGGCGTGTAGAGGATTTGACACTGGCGGGTTGGGGTAACTGTAGTTCGGGGCGTGTAGAGGATTTGACACTGGCGGGTTGGGGTAACAGTAGTTCGGGGCGTGTAGAGGATTTGACACTGGCGGGTTGGGGTAACTGTAGTTCGGGGCGTGTAGAGGATTTGACACTGGCGGGTTGGGGTAACTGTAGTTCGGGGCGTGTAGAGGATTTGACACTGGCGGGTTGGGGTAACTGTAGTTCGGGGCGTGTAGAGGATTTGACACTGGCGGGTTGGGGTAACTGTAGTTCGGGGCGTGTAGAGGATTTGACACTGGCGGGTTGGGGTAACTGTAGTTCGGGGCGTGTAGAGGATTTGACACTGGCGGGTTGGGGTAACTGTAGTTCGGGGCGTGTAGAGGATTTGACACTGGCGGGTTGGGGTAACTGTAGTTCGGGGCGTGTAGAGGATTTGACACTGGCGGGTTGGGGTAACTGTAGTTCGGGGCGTGTAGAGGATTTGACACTGGCGGGTTGGGGTAACTGTAGTTCGGGGCGTGTAGAGGATTTGACACTGGCGGGTTGGGGTAACTGTAGTTCGGGGCGTGTAGAGGATTTGACACTGGCGGGTTGGGGTAACTGTAGTTCGGGGCGTGTAGAGGATTTGACACTGGCGGGTTGGGGTAACTGTAGTTCGGGGCGTGTAGAGGATTTGACACTGGCGGGTTGGGGTAACTGTAGTTCGGGGCGTGTAGAGGATTTGACACTGGCGGGTTGGGGTAACTGTAGTTCGGGGCGTGTAGAGGATTTGACACTGGCGGGTTGGGGTAACTGTAGTTCGGGGCATGTAGAGGATTTGACACTGGCGGGTTGGGGTAACTGTAGTTCGGGGCATGTAGAGGATTTGACACTGGCGGGTTGGGGTAACTGTAGTTCGGGGCATGTAGAGGATTTGACACTGGCGGGTTGGGGTAACTGTAGTTCGGGGCATGTAGAGGATTTGACACTGGCGGGTTGGGGTAACTGTAGTTCGGGGCATGTAGAGGATTTGACACTGGCGGGTTGGGGTAACTGTAGTTCGGGGCATGTAGAGGATTTGACACTGGCGGGTTGGGGTAACTGTAGTTCGGGGCATGTAGAGGATTTGACACTGGCGGGTTGGGGTAACTGTAGTTCGGGGCATGTAGAGGATTTGACACTGGCGGGTTGGGGTAACTGTAGTTCGGGGCATGTAGAGGATTTGACACTGGCGGGTTGGGGTAACTGTAGTTCGGGGCATGTAGAGGATTTGACACTGGCGGGTTGGGGTAACTGTAGTTCGGGGCATGTAGAGGATTTGACACTGGCGGGTTGGGGTAACTGTAGTTCGGGGCATGTAGAGGATTTGACACTGGCGGGTTGGGGTAACTGTAGTTCGGGGCATGTAGAGGATTTGACACTGGCGGGTTGGGGTAACTGTAGTTCGGGGCATGTAGAGGATTTGACACTGGCGGGTTGGGGTAACTGTAGTTCGGGGCATGTAGAGGATTTGACACTGGCGGGTTGGGGTAACTGTAGTTCGGGGCGTGTAGAGGATTTGACACTGGCGGGTTGGGGTAACTGTAGTTCGGGGCATGTAGAGGATTTGACACTGGCGGGTTGGGGTAACTGTAGTTCGGGGCATGTAGAGGATTTGACACTGGCGGGTTGGGGTAACTGTAGTTCGGGGCATGTAGAGGATTTGACACTGGCGGGTTGGGGTAATTGTAGTTCGGGGCATGTAGATGATTTGACACTGGCGGGTTGGGGTAATTGTAGTTCGGGGCATGTAGATGATTTGACACTGGCGGGTTGGGGTAATTGTAGTTCGGGGCATGTAGAGGATTTGACACTGGCGGGTTGGGGTAATTGTAGTTCGGGGCATGTAGATGATTTGACACTGGCGGGTTGGGGTAATTGTAGTTCGGGGCATGTAGAGGATTTGACACTGGCGGGTTGGGGTAATTGTAGTTTGGGGCATGTCAAGGATTTGACCCTCGCAGGTTAGGGTGATTGTAGTTTGGCAAATCATCATGGTTATGTTTAATACTAGTTTGTAATTGGGTCAATGTTAGCGGAAGAGAGGCATAAAGCTGTGATAAATAGGTTCATAACGTTTTACAGTATTTTAAGGACTATTGCTTTTCATAGCTATTTGTTTAATGCCCATAAAGGGAAACATATTGTTAAAGTGAGTTCCGGGGCAGCAATGCACTGCTAGTCTGGAGCCAAACACGGCCACTGAGCCAATCAAGGGTGGCATATGTGTGTATCCTCCAATCACGGCCATCTTTAGGATCACCACTGTGTTGCTGCACTACAGTTAAGTTGACCCCTTTGTGACGGAATAAACACATAATTACAGCACACTACAAGTAAATACTGTAACCCATGAAAGCATTTTGTTATTGCTCGTATGTATCTAAATTAAAGGGATAGGGTGGGAGGCAGCTATAGTTTGGGTTCATCACTGTGTGGCAGTATAGGAACAGTTAGGGGCACAGGGCTGTTTGATATAGACACAGCAGCTCTTTACTGGTCAGGGCAATAATCCCCCATGACTGCAATTCTGATCCATGCAAATAGATAGGCCTGTCTGTCCTTTATGCAGGGTGAAAGGGGCTGCTGCCCAGGCCCCACAATGAGAACGTGCAATGTACATCCTGTATTTAGTTTATAGTGAAGTGTTTATTGTACCAGGAGGTGTAATATTCTTTATATAGAAGACACTGGGTTAGGCCATACAGGGGAGGGTAATAAGGGTGCTGGTCTTAGCACATTTGTCTTGTCCAGGGCCCCCAATACTAAGGGTGGTGCAGCAAATGGAACTGCTACACTGAAATTGTTGTTACGCTATTTCTTTTTGCATCAGCCCCTCTGTAGTAGTAATTGGTACCGCCACCTCTGTAACCACGTTAGCCATGAGACCATGCAACACAGTAGAGCACCTGAATGGTCTGTACGTGCAAGAGAAGGGCCCAGGGTACACAACAATAATGTACAGATGCTGCAAGTTATTTGTTTGCCAGTACTTTCTGTTGCTACAGACAACTGCCCTGCCCATATGCCACAGGTCTGTGGTACCGCCCTGCCCATATGCCATTGGTCTGTGCTACCCCGTGCCTGTAGCCACTTGTCTGTAGTACCCCCCTGTCCATATGCCACTGGTCTGTGGGTACCATGATGCCCATATGCCACTTGTCTGTGCTACCCCCATGCCCATATGCCACTGGTCTGTGGGTACCATGCTGCCCATATGCCACTGGTCTGTGCTACCCCTCTGTCCATATGCCACTGGTCTGTGGGTACCATGCTGCCCATATGCCACTGGTCTGTGGGTACCCTCTGTCTATATGCCACTGGTCTGTGGGTACCGTGCTGCCCATATGCCACTGGTCTGTGCTACCCCTCTGTCCATATGCCACTGGTCTGTGGGTACCGTGCTGCCCATATGCCACTGGTCTGTGGGTACCGTGCTGCCAGTCTTACCTTCATTTCTAAATAGGCTTCTCTAAGGGTAATAAGCTGGTGCTGCCTGTGATTGCCGGTGACAGCACAGAGGACACAGATTATCTCCTTGTCCTCCCTGCAGTACAAACTCAGTTCCTGGTTGTGTGTTGGGCATTTTTTCTTGTCGTCAGTCTCTGGTTGTTCATTGCTGGTGCCCAGTGCTGCAGGCAGCTCCTGCGAGAAGTCCCTGATACTGTGCCCTGGGAATATAGCCCTGTGCTCCTCGGCGTGAGTGTCACAGAAGGAAAAGCCACAATCATCACAGATCTCTGCTGCTTCTCTGGGCTCGTCTGGCTCGCAGGCATCACAAGTGCCATCAGGGGGCAGCAAGCCCACCTCACCACTAGCCATGGCAGGTTCCGGCCTACAGCCCTTGTGTCAGACACTGTAGCCCAGCAGCTGTCTGTGCAGCAATTAGACCTTAATCTCTAACAAATGTGCTTATTCCCTGTGTCTCCTGCTTGAATCTCACTTCCTATTTACTTTCTCGTTTTTCCTCTTATGAAGCTGCACCTACTTTTGCCCCTCCCCTCTCTGTGCTCTGTAGATTAAAAGAAGCTTTGCTCTTTGTCCACAAGTAGTTTCTGTTTCAACTAGTATATTATTAATAGATCCTTGTCTGACTCAGTGCTTTTACTGAAGGAGATCAGCATTTTAGTTCTCTCTATATACAAGATTACCCTCCTGTCCCCTCTGTATATAACTGATTACCTTACTGACCCTTCTGTATATAACTGATACCCTCCTGTCCCCTCTGTATATAACTGATTACCTTACTGACCCTTCTGTATATAACTGATACCCTCCTGTCCCCTCTGTATATAACTGATTACCTTACTGACCCTTCTGTATATAACTGATGCCCTCCTGTCTCATCTGTATATAACACTACCCTCCTGTCCTCTCTGTATATAACAGACTACCCTCCTGTCCCCTCTGTATATAACTGATGCCCACCTGTCTCCTCTGTATATAATAGACTCCCCTCTGTATATAACTGATGCCTGTCTGTCTCCTCTGTATATAATAGACTACCCGCCTGTCCCCTCTGGATATAACTGATGCCCTCCTGTCTCCTCTGTATATAACTGATTACCTTACTGACCCTTCTGTATATAACTGATACCCTCCTGTCCCCTCTGTATATAACTGATTACCTTACTGACCCTTCTGTATATAACTGATACCCTCCTGTCCCCTCTGTATATAACTGATTACCTTACTGACCCTTCTGTATATAACATTACCCTCCTGTCCCCTCTGTATATAACTGATTACCTTACTGACCCTTCTGTATATAACTGATACCCTCCTGTCCCCTCTGTATATAACTGATTACCTTACTGACCCTTCTGTATATAACTGATGCCCTCCTGTCTCCTCTGTATATAATAGACTACCCTCCTGTCCCCTCTGTATATAACTGATGCCCGTCTGTCCCCTCTGTATATAATAGACTACCCTCCTGCCCCCTCTGTATATAACTGATGCCCACCTGTCTCCTCTGTATATAATAGACTACCCTCCTGTCCCCTCTGTATATAACTGATGCCCACCTGTCTCCTCTGTATATAATAGACTACCCTCCTGTCCCCTCTGTATATAACTGATGCCCGCCTGTCCCCTCTGTATATAATAGACTACCCTCCTGTCCCCTCTGTATATAACTGATGCCCACCTGTCCCCTCTGTATATAATAGACTACCCTCCTGTCCCCTCTGTATATAACAGACTACCTGCCTGTCCCCTCTGTATATAACTGATGCCCTCCTGTCCCCTCTGTATATAACTGATTACCTTACTGACCCTTCTGTATATAATAGACTACCCTCCTGTCCCCTCTGTATATAATAGACTACCCTCCTGTCCCCTCTGTATATAACAGACTACCCGCCTGTCCCCTCTGTATATAACTGATGCCCTCCTGTCCCCTCTGTATATAACTGATTACCTTACTGACCCTTCTGTATATAACAGACTACCCTCCTGTCCCCTCTGTATATAACAGACTACCCGCCTGTCCCCTCTGTATATAACTGATGCCCTCCTGTCTCCTCTGTATATAACTGATTACCTTACTGACTCTTCTG